>NC_071117.1:1015000-1270000 GCF_024256425.1 Clarias gariepinus | reverse complement strand
TTAATCTGAAAGGGAACCTGAAAATACACACACACACACACACACACACACACACACACAGGTTCACAACAGTAAACTATGTAAATTAATTTGTATTTTAGTAAAGCATTTTTGATATACAGTATACTGTACACATTTATTCACATTTCATATATATTTTATACAACATACACAGGTTAAGTAACTACAATAATAAAAAATAATAAACCTGGATTAAACAGGATGAGTATGTAGCTCTAAATGAAGCTAGTCCTCCTGGATACAGCTACATACACCAGCCTCGGTTAACTGGTAGAGGAGGAGGCGTCGCAGTTATTTACAATGATAATCTGACTATCGTACAAAAACACGGATTTAAATGTAATGCATGTAGAGGTTTCTATGGTAACATAAAAAGAGTAGCTACAAATATGATGTCTGCTCAGTCTGTAGCACAGCCACATGCAGGGCTTTGTATAAGGGGGAAAAAACGGCATAAGCTCTTAAAGGATAAGCAGCTGTGCCGCTAGAAATGTGTCCTTAAGGGTTTGTTTTACTCCAGACAATGGGTTTTGGTTTCAGGGTTAAGCTCTCGCGGGCATGAGCGACTGCGGCATGAAGGAATCCCGATGACAAGTCAGGTCATGTGATCTGACATAAAGGAGGACCCGGCAAACAAGTCGGGTGAAGAGCTGTGAAAGTAGAGAGATATTGTTGTAACCAATGAAATATCTTTCCGTGTAGATATATTGTTTTTTGGACTTTTACAATTCACCCCTGGACTCGTTTTTCATGCCGCCTGGCTGAACATCACATACCGAAATTCAAAGTAATTTGTGAAATGACCGCCAGGTGTCAGTGGTCCGAGCAGGTGTCAGCGTAATAATCTTTGTATGATAAAATGACTTGTGGCATGAATCTATAATAATCTAAAGAATAATAATCATCTTGATTTTAGCTGTTTATGTCCAACATTGAATAATTATATAATCATTAATAATTAAAGCTGCTAACATCGCGCACTTTCACTTAAAAAACAATGCAGTGTTTAATCAGCAAGTATATGTCGCCTCTCTTTATGATAGATAAATATTATGACTGAAATAAAGCTGCTCGTGTCGGCTCATATCGGGAGCATTTTAATCAAAGGGGAGATGAAAAGTGAAAGTGTGTACCAACAACATAGCACAATGCATGTGTGTGAATGGCCGAAATGTGTTTGTGAATAAATCTTTTTAGTGAATGTAAAATGTTTGCGTAAACCCGTGGCGTTTATACTCTTTCACGTGTACACTCTTTCACTTTGCCGAGTTTTGATCTAACGTCAGATGAACGCGCGCGCTGATATGAGAGATTTATAAGAGATTTCTCTTTCCCAGAAATATAACAAACACACATTTATACGTGTTAAATAAGCGCTGTCTTTGCGACCCACATTTTCTGATACACACAGCCGGAGTTTTCTGGCTACACGAGTGTTACACATGATAAAATATAAAGGCTCACTGTGTTAACATTTACTTTGCTTAAATTTGATGGACCTAAGAAATGCATATATTTTAGTCAAGACAGCAAGGAGAAGAACAAGAAGTAAGCTACAGAGAGAGCTCCCTCGAAACACCTAGCAGGACTCTCCATCACTCAGCACCACGCAGCCCCCTCGCTTCTCCTGGTACCCATGTCAGTGTAGGGAAAGAAGGTGAAAGCAGTGCTGGATACGGGGAGCACTTACACTCTCATGCAAGGTGAATTCTCAAATCTCCCCAGAGGTTCATCATGACCGATGGGAAGATACACCAGGCGAAGAGACAAAAAAAACATCTCCTACAAGTGGCACGATATAGCTTGTCACCTGAACACCTACGTCATGAAAGACAATCATCTGGCCTTTCCGGTTATAGCTGGGCTGGACTTTTTGACTGTTACAGGGGCAATACTAGAGATCGCCCAAGAAAGGTACAGCTGGAGGACAGCAAGTGGGTTTACTTATTATCCGTTTCTGCCTCTCCAAGTCAGCCTCGACTCATCAGCAAAAGCGGCCAGCTGTCACACTCAACCACCAGTGAACTCGCCTATACTATGCGCTGCCGCTAATACCAGCTCTCCCCAAAATACTTTAAAGTTAAGTTTTCTTCCAACCTACACAGTGACCTGAGTGAAATATGAAAAGCCCAACAGGAAGACAGGAAAGTAGTTCAGCTGGGCATGGAAGAGCACCTGAAGGAGACGCATAACCCCTGGATTACCTTTGAATATCACCAGGGGGCATTATTATGAAGAGTTCCGGTAAAGCGAGGAGAAAAATACATTCACATTTGTACATTCACATCAACAGAGTTTTATCAGTAATCTCCCAGAGTTCCCAACTTCGATTAGATCACCGTCTGACCCCACAGAACTCGATCAGGTGACTGAATTTTTAGAGTCAACATTTCGCTATACCTTGGATAATGTAGCTCCAGTTAAAAGATAAATTATTAGAGATAAGAAACTTGCTCCCTGGTATAAAGATCACACGCAAACTTTAAAACAGGCCGCTCGGAAATTAGAACGTAAATAGCGTCACACTAAACTGTTAGTATTTCAAATAGCATGGAAGGAGAGCATCCTGAACTATAGAAAAGCTCTTAGTGTAGCTAGATCAACATATCTCTCCACTCTTATAGAAAATAACAAAAATATCCTAGATTTTTATTTAACGCTGTAGCCAAATTAACCAGAAATAAGACCACTGCAGAAATCTCCACAACAACATCATGCAATGGTGAGGACTTCATGAACTTTTTTAATAATAAAATTGTAAATATTAGGCATAAAATTGAGGCTTTGAAACCGAACAATGTAATTGATGCAGATGTTAATCTAGCCATGTCAGATCAGAACCTAGAATACTTTACTCCTCTTGAAGAGAATGAACTAATTTCAATCATCTCTTCTGCAAATTCATCAACCTGTATATTAGATCCTGTACCGACACATTTTCTTAAACAGATAGCACCAGCAATAACAAAACCCCTGTTGAAAATAATTAATTCTTCACTCAGCAATGGTTGTGTTCCAAAATCTTTTAAATTAGCAGTTATCAAACCAATAATTAAGAAACCTGACCTCGACCCCTGTCAGCTGTCCAATTACAGGCCAATATCAAACCTCCCCTTTATCTCTAAGATTCTGAAAAAGATAGTAGCGGAGCAGCTATGCTTATATCTACATAGAAATGGCATACATGAACTGTATCAGTCAGGATTTAGGCCTCATCACAGCACAGAGACAGCACTCGGTAAGGTAGTAAATGACATCCTATTGGCCTCTGATCAGGGTTGTGTAACTATGCTTGTGTTACTCGACCTCAGTGCAGCTTTTGACACCACTGATCATGCTATTCTTCTTCACAGATTGGAAAATGTAGTTGGAATTAAGGGTACAGCCCTCACCTGGCTCAGATCCTATCTGACCAATCGTTATCAGTATGTAGACTTAAATGGTGATTATTCTGCATGTTCTCTAGTGGAGTTTGGCGTTCCGCAGGGTTCAGTTTTAGGTCCACTTTTTTCCCTTTACATGCTTCCTCTGGGCAACATAATCCGTAAGCATGGTATTAGTTTTTTTTGTTATGCTGATGACACACAGTTATATGTCTCAGCAAAACCTGATGAGAAAAAAACAGCTTACTAAAGTTGAGCAATGTGTGTATGACATAAGAAATTGGATGCTAATTAACTTCCTTCTGCTTAATCCCGATAAGACAGAAGTTCTAGTCATAGGACTTCATACAATAGGAGTAAAATTTTAGATCACACTGTAACTTTAGATGGCTTTTCTGTTCCATCAAGTGCAAAAGTTAAAGACCTTGGTGTGATTATAGATTCCAGCCTTAATTTGAAGCTCATGTAGATAATATTACCAGGATAGCATTCTTTCACCTCAGAAATATTGCCAAGATAAGAAATATATTGTCGCTAAACGATGCAGAAAAACTAGTTTATGCTTTTATCACCTCTAGGTTGGACTATTGTAATGCCTTACTGTCTGGTTGTCAGCTAGGTGCATAAATAAGCTTCAGCTAGTCCAGAATGCATCAGCGAGAATCCTCACTAGAACCAGAAGATACGAGCACATCACACCTATCTTATCTTCACTGCATTGGCTCCCTGTGAAATTTCGCATTGATTTTAAAATACTACTCTTGACATATAAAACATTAAATGGTCTCGCGCCGCAGTACCTGAGTGAACTGCTAAAGTCTTATGAACCGTCACGCCTACTTCGATCAAAGGATGCAGGCTGCCTGTCAGTACCACATATTATGAAAAATATAGCTGGGGGCAGAGCTTTTTCTTATAAAGCCCTAAAATTATGGAATAGTCTTCCAAATAGTGTTCGGGACTCAGACACAGTCTCAGTGTTTAAGTCCAGGCTAAAAACCTATTTATTTAGCCAAGCATTTTTATAAATAGATTAGCCTTAGGTAAAGGAGCAGATCTGGGGGACTCATGGACGTAGATTATTATGGTGAACTGGTATGTTTGGATGCTGTCTTCCTCACTCTCATTGATCATTTAGGTTTGCTGACGGTGAGGTGATTGTTTGCTTTACATCTCAGGAAGCCCTCATGTTTGTGTTTCCTTCTGGCTCCTCCCTTTTTAGTTATGCTGTTATAGTTAGTCCTGCCGGAGTCTATGCCTACACTCTACAGTTAATATACATTCACAGTATACATTGTGTGACTGTGACCATACCTAACTGCCATCTTTCCTTTACTTCTCTTTCTCCCCCTCTTTCTCTTTCCTCTCTCCCCTTGTGTCAGGGTGAACTAACCTGGGCGACTAGATGACTTAGCTTTAGCGATTAGCCCAATGTAGCGTGGATGGTGAACCCAAACGCGGATGAAAGCGAATAAGCAGGATAACCACGCGATTTAGTTTAAGGACTCTCACAAAAGGGGAGCAAGGGAAAAACACAAATTTAACCCACGTCCTATAAACACACACTCAAAATCAAAAAGCGAAACCCAATAAAGTGAGTACTCACGAATCGATGGATGGAAAGCCAGAACCGACATGGGCTGAACTCAATGACTGAGCGCTAAGCCGTGGTTTGTTTACTCCTCTTATACTTCCTGGTTTACGACCGCCTTACTTCCGGGTCCTAGTGCCGGTCGTGTATTGAGTGTGCATGACAGTACACCCCCGTCCAGGACCGGCTCCTGACGGTCCTGGGGTGGAGGATACCCTGCGACGGTAGTCTTGGATTAGTTCGGGGTCGAGAATGAACCTGGCCGGAATCCAAGACCGTTCCTCGAGGCCGTAGCCTAGGATCTGACGCACCGTGTAGGCGGGACCACCGTCGATGATGCGGGGAGGAGGAGCAGGGGGGGGTGGGTGGAACCATGGGAGAGGTAGTGAAGGGTTTTAGTTGCGAGATGTAAAATACAGGGTGGATCTGGAGCGCCGCAGGCAGCTGGAGCCGGTAGGTGACTAGATTTATCCGGAGAGTGATGCGGTATGGTCCGATGAATCGAGGTGATAGTTTCTTCGACTCAGTGTGAAGATGGAGATGTTTAGTGGAAAGCCATACCTTGTCACCTACGTGGTACAATCGTCCCGGAGGGTGTCGACGGCGATGTTGGGTGGTATAACGGCTGTTGGCCTGGTGGATGGATCGATTTGCCTGGTTCCATAGCCGTCGACACCGGCAGACCAACTGTTGGGCCGACGGCACATCAACCTCCAGTTCTTGATGGTTGAACATCGAAGGTTGGTAGCCGTAGCACACCTCAAATGGGCTAAGCTTCATGGCTGAAGATACGTGAAGATTGTGTGAAAGTTCGGCCCAGATGAGGTAGCGAGCCCAGGAGCGCTGACGGTCGGCGATAAAATATCTCAGATAGCGCTCCAGTTGTTGGTTGGTCCGCTCCGTCTGACCGTTAGTCTGTGGATGGTATCCCAATGATAGACTGCAGGTGGTGTTGATCAGACGGCAGAAGGCCTTCCAGAATTTGGCAGTGAATTGGGGCCCTCTGTCCGAGACGATGTCCTTAGGGAACCCATGCAGACGGACTACGTGCTCTAATATCAGCTCGGCTGTATGTTTGGCTGACGGGAGTCCGGCGAGGGTCACCAGATGCACGGCCTTAGAGAACCGATCAACGATGGTCATGATGGTGTCTTTTCCTTCGGATACCGGCAGGCCCACGACAAAGTCGACGGCAATGTGCATCCAGGGTCGGCGGGGAACCGGAAGGGGTTGAAGGTCTCCCGGCATATGTTGGTTGGTGTTCTTGGCCCTGGCGCACACTGGACACGCCTGAACGAACTCTTTGACGTCCCGAGCCATAGATGGCCACCAGAAGTCTCGTTGGGGAAATTGAAGTGAGCGTCTTGTGCCTGGGTGTCCTGAGAGGCGGGAGGAGTGTGCCCATTGGAGAACCTTGGATCTCACGGTTTTGGGTACGTAGAGTCGTCCAGGCGGTACACCTGCCGGTTCGGTCTCTGTGTCCTGCGCCTGGCGGACCCTTGTTTCCAAGTCGAGTTGAAGTGGTGCGACGATCTTGGATGAAGGTAGAGCAGGCGCGGGGTCCGCCCAGGGAAGGTCCAGCTCGAGTTGTCGAGAGAGCGCATCAGCCTTAGTGTTCTTGGACCCCGGGCGATATGAGAGATGAAAGTTATAATTTTCAAAAAACAACGCCCACCGCGCCTGTCGGGGGTTCAGCTGTTTCAGGTTCCTGATGGAGATGAGATTTTGATGATCCGTCCAGATAATGAATGGCTCTCTGGCGCCCTGGAGCCAGTGACGCCATTCCTCCAAAGCCCACTTTATGGCCAGCAGCTCGCGGTCCCCTACCCCATATCGCTGCTGAGTGTCCTGAGACACTCAGCAGTTTAGTTTCTTCTCCAAAAAATTTTTTGGAAAAGAAACTACATGGATGTAGTTTCTGATCTGGACCTCGTTGAGAGAGAACAGCTCCAGCGCCCACATCTAAAGCGTCCACCTCCACAACGAATGGTTTACTGACGTCAGGATGAATAAGAATGGGGGCTGTGGTGAACCGGTGGCAGAGTCTTCTAAAGGCGGAGATGGCAGCGGGGTTGAGGTGGAAAGGGAGAGATGAGGGATGGGTCAGGGCGGTTAGGGGCCCGGCAACTGTACTGTAGTCCCGGATAAAGCGACGATAGAAGTTCGCAAACCCGAGAAACCGTTGAAGTTGTTTAAGAGTCTTGGGTAGGGGCCAATGACGCACAACCTCTAGCTTCTGCGGGTCCATGGCCACACCCTGGGGCGAGATGACAAAACCCAGGAACGTGGTGGAGCGCTCGTGAAAAGCGCACTTTTCCAACTTACAGTACAGTTGATGGGCGAGTAGTCTCTTTAGGACCGCCCTGACGTGCTGGGTGTGTTCCTCAGCGGTACGGGAGTAGATAAGGATATCATCTAGATATGCAAATGCCCACCATCCCAGCATGTCTCGGAGAACATCATTGATGAGGTGTTGAAAAGCGGCGGGGGCATTGCATAGTCCAAATAGAATCACCAGGCTTTCATAATGTCCTGTCGGGGTGAAGAAGGCCGTCTTCCACTCATCGCCCTCTCTGATGCGCACCAAGTTGTAGGCGCTCCGAAGGTCCAACTTTGTAAAGATGGTGGCACCAGAGAGGGCGTCCAGGGCTGAGTTGGTAAGAGGCAACGGGTGTCGGTTCTTGATGGTGATGTTATTTAGCCCCCGATAGTCGACACATGGGCGAAGTTCGCCTCCCTTCTTCTTCACGAAGAAGAACCCCGTGGCGGCAGGTGAGGAGGAGGGCCTGATGGTACCTTGGCGAAGAGCGTTGGTTACATATTCCTCCATCGCCTGCGTCTCGGTGGGTGTCAGCGAGTAGAGATGGCCGCGGGGTGGAGTCATGCCTGGTTGGAGGTCAATGGCGAGGTCGTACGGGCGACGTGGAGGCAGGTGGGTGACTCGCCGTTTGCAGAAAACTTCTGCTAGGTCTCGATATGCCTCTGGAATGGCGTTGGTGTCGACGTCGGGGGCCTCGGACTCCCTAGAGCACGTCCCACCCGACGCCCTTAGGCATAGTTCGGTGCAGGTCGCGCCCCACTGTAAAATCCGGTTTTGTGTCCAGGAGATGAGTGGGTCATGTTGAAGGAGCCACGGATGTCCAAGGATGATGGGAGGAGAGGAGATGGTGGTGACATGAAAACTGATCTGTTTGTGATGTTGGTCGATGATAAGAGTGATGGGTTGAGTTTGGGTGGTGATTGGACTGGTAGACAGGGGCCGACCGTCGACAGATGTAATGCGAACAGGCTGGGATAATGCCTCAAATTTTACCCCCAATCTTTTGGCATAAGAAGAGTCAATGAAGTTACCTGCTGCCCCGGAGTCGATGAATGCAGTACTTCTGACCCGTTTGTGGCCAAATTGGAGGATTACCTGAACCGTAAGTCGAGAGGTGGTGGTGTCGGTCGTGGTGGAGATATGGAGGGGGCCCGGTGAGTCTCTCCTCAGCCTCACTGGGGCTGGGCGTTTCCCGGACGAACAGGACAGATCGCCCGGTGGTGTGCCGCGGACCCACAGTAAGCACACCACCCCTCTCGATACTGGCGCTCACGTTCGGTGGCAGTCAGGGAGGCGCGTCCTAATTGCATGGGTTCCCTGGCTCCAGGTCTGATTTCAGTACTGCCGTGGCCCACTTTGCTGCCTGCCCAGATAGCAACGAGACGAGGAGAGCAATGCGTAGCCGATCGGTGGAGTATTTGGTGGAATTAAACTCAAACACCAGATCGAGCGCTGTTAGGAACACACTACACTTCCCGTCCGTGCCATTCCATTTCTCTGGTAGTGAGAGAAAAACATCAGAAGAAGGGGGGGGGGGTGATGCGGCGCCGCGACCACCGCGGCGGGAGGCCGGCTCGCCGCACTAGCAACAGATCCTGGAGATCCGCGTTTTCCTGCCTGAGCTTCGCCACCTCGCGGCGCAAGGTTTGAACCCAAATGCGGATGAAAGCGAATAGGCAGGATAACCACGCGATTTAGTTTAAGGACTCTCACAAAAGGGGAGCAAGGGAAAAACACAAATTTAACCCGCGTCCTATAAACACACACTCAAAATCAGAAAGCGAAACCCAATAAAGTGAGTACTCACGAATCGATGGATGGAAAGCCAGAACCGACATGGGCTGAACTCAATGACTGAGCGCTAAGCCGTGGTTTGTTTACTCCTCTTATATTTCCTGGTTTACGACCGCCTTACTACCGGGTCCTAGTGCCGGTCGTGTATTGAGTGTGCATGACACCTTGTCTCCCCCTTTCACTCTTTCTCTCTCTTTGTCGAGCTACACATGTCGTTCCTGAGCTGCTAGTGATCCAGACTCCCTCTGCCCTCCGGACATGTCTGACCCATCCTGGTGCCCCGCTTCTGGTTGGAGATCTCGTCACATGGATGCCCCGTGTGTCTTTTTGGGATGCGTCTGGTGTCTGGGGATGATTCTTTCCACCTGACTGGTGTTGGCAACTGTTTCTCTGGGGACTTGACAGTTCGATAGTTCAGGACTGGAACTTCTTACAAGTCTACCTGGGTCTTCAATAACTACCTGGACTCCATATTAACATCAATTAACATCAGCTATTATAGCTGAACTTCCTCATACCCCCCACACTGTATAAATGCAGATCATTTACTGCTTTCTGTTTCACCCAAATGAGGATGGGTTCCCTGTTGAGTCTGGTTCCTCTCAAGGTTTCTTCCTATTACCATCTCAGGGAGTTTTTCCTTGCCACTGTCGCCCTCAGCTTGCTCACCAGGGACAAACTGACCATTTTGATTCATACAAATTCACATTTCATACAAGCTTAAATAATTCTTTTGACTGTGTAAAGCTGCTTTGTGGCAATGAAAATTGCTAAAAGCGCTATACAAATAAAATTGAATTTAATTGAATTGAATAGACGACTGGCTGATCCTGGCTCAGTCTCAGCAGCTAGCGCTTCGACATCGGGATGTCGTCCTAGCTCATCTCCATTCGCTGCAGCGTTTGACACCATTAATCATAGTATTCTTCTTTACAGATTAGAAAATGTGATTATTCTGCATGCTCTCTAGTGGAGTTTGGTGTTCCACAAGGTTCAGTTTTAGGCCCACTGCTTTTCCCTATACATGCTTCCTCTGGGCAACATAATCCGTAAACATGGATAAGTTTTCATTGTTATGCTGACGACACACAATTACGTATATGTCTCAGCAAAATTAGATAAGAAAATTAGCTTAGAACATCTACGTATGTAGTTTTTATCTTATATTCTGTGTGCTTTAATTTTGTAGTAGAATTATTAACTAAAATAAACGAAACTAAATGACCATAAAAATTTTAATGTTGTCAGGACGAGCTACTGCGTCAGCAGATGTCGATGTTTTGCATTATTATAAGAATTGAATGCAGTAGGCTATTATGATCATCATAATTTTCTTTAATAAATAATGAAAACGTTTTAACAAATTCAATTTTTACATCCCAGAACCCCATTGCGCTGTTTGCGCCAGCAAAACCCAAAATAGAAGTGAAACAGTAAACAAATGTACAATCACAGCTCTAAAATTACATCATGTGTAACACTCGCGTATCCAGAAAACTCTGGGTGTGTATCAGAAAAAGTGGGTGAGCCACAGGTGTTGTCAGATTAATGGGCAAAAACTATACAAGATACATAGCCTTTATAAGACTCTACTTTTATTTGAGTGCACGCACAATGACGACAAAACGTTGTGATGTTGTAAAATAATGAAAGAAAACAGGGATACAGCGCATCAGTTTTGGTAAACTTGAGCGCATCAGAAAATTAACCGAAACTCCACATCAATTAATTATTAAGATGGCCAGAGTGAGTTTCCTTGCTGTTTTCCCCCACACATTCATAATCATTAGTCTACTTCTGCCGGTGCAGTGATTTTTAGCCCCATCCCCGTTAAAATGGCGTATTCAGAGGGCTTGCCCGCGAGAGGTTGTGCGTGCGCGGTCCACTACACAGCAAAAAATGTTAGTATATTATGACTGAAATAAAGCGGCGCACCATCGGCATGTGTTTCGCACAGCTCCGCAAAGACAGCGCTTATTTAACAAGTATAAATTTGTGTTTGTTGTATTCCAGAGAAGGAGCAATCTCTTATAAATCTCTCATATCGACGCGTGGGTTCATCTGACATTAGATCACAACTCGGCAAAGTGAAAGAGCGCACTCTCGCACTGCGGGTTACACGATCATTTTATATTCACTAAAAGGTTTATTCACAACCACATTTCAGCCATTCACACACATGCATTGTGTTATGTTGTTGGTACACACTTTCTGATGGACGGGAGAATTAACCGGCTAGGGTTTGTTTTTAGCCTAGCACAGACTCCCGCCCGCTTGACACGCGTTCACTTCCTCATGCACCACTTTCGATGTCCTTTCCTCTGGCCACCAGCATCAGAAACCACCAAGCCTTAAGTCCTGGTTCCCACGGCAAGCCGAGGTCATGTAGCATTTCTGGCAGCTCCATGGGGATGTCGTATTCATACCAAAAGTGTCTGGCAGTGGTATATGTGGAAAGCAGTTGCACCAATGTCCATATACAGGCACAACAAATGTGCTACAAAGTAAACAATGTAGCCCTATTTTGCCTCAGGAGCAGCCACTGCATGCTACATTCATGCTGCCATCTTGGATCCAAAAGATTTAGGCACATGTTCTCCACGGAGAACATATATTGAGCCCTAGAGGGTCACTGTGATTCCAAAACAGAGAAGGTTGCCAAGATGCTCTGTTATGCTTCCTCCAACCCAGATGGAACGATCTGTTTGTGTAATGACTTCTGAGTGGATGACCTCATAGAGTGCTTGGAGAGAGTGCACTTCATTTCATTTCCCAGTCCTGTCTCCAAGCAGGTGTTCTGTGTGTCTGTGAGCTCTTACCCAGCACAGAAAATAATATGTTTTGCATTCCTAGCTTTGTTAGGAACCTGGTAAAGTAAAGAGGGTTAAGGTTGTTGTTGTAGCTACTGAGCTACTATTGCCTTATAGTGGGAGTATTCTTGTTAGGGTAACTTTAGGAATTAATTACCTCAGCCAGTTACCTCACAAATTAACTTAATCAGCGAACAGATTTATCTAATCACCTGGCAAATTCATTTTGATTCAGCTAGTTATTTCACATATAGATCTCATTATCCATCTCAGGGAGTTTTTCCTTGCTACCATCGCCGTCACCCTTGGCTTGCTCATCAGAGACATTTACATTACATTACATTTTACATTTAATTCATCATTCATTCATCTCATTATTATTTAGACACATTTTTCTCACACATACACACTTCCAAATATTTTCATTTCTAAAAAATTCTTTCATTTTTGTGAAGCTGCTTTAAGACAATGACCCTTGTTAAAAGCGCTATATAAATAACATGGAATTAAATTGAATTGAATTAGGCCAATTAGCTTACAGACTCTGTTTTATCAAATCAACCCTAAGAGTAAATTGGTGTGCCTTACCTCTACAAGAGCAATAGTTTTGCTGTCAATGTTCAGGATGGCGTTGGAGCTGTCTGGTTCATGATCAAACAGGCTGAAGTTGAGTCGGAATAACAGTGGAGACACTGTGTCCTTTACACAGCTCTGAAATACACAAAACCTTGATTTGTTAATGTGTCTTCATCATGATTTATAATTCACTTAAGTTTTAAATCAATTTACAAGAAATTTTGATTCATCACATTATACACTGCCTAGCCAAAAAAAAGACCATTTCAGAGAGATCAAATGGGCTACATCAAGTAAAGAAAACAAAAAAAGGAAAAAAAAATAGAACTGGATGATGAAACCTTCAAATCAGAATATTAAAACCTGAAAAGTTAGTGCTGATCCATTCAATTTGTGGAAGACAAATGTGTGGTTGATAAAAAAAGCATAAATGGTGATCATTTAAATGCTTCATGAAGTTGCATGGTAAAACATCAACTTTAATGAAAGTCGGAGTATTACAATATGCACTTGTTCGTGAGACTTAAAAATAAAGACACTTTGTGTAAGGTTTTATAATATTGTAAGGCATTGTAATTTAATAAGAAGATTCTTGTGCCTTGACAACAGACCCCTTACTGTGCTTCTTTATGCCTTATGGGTATGTAAAACCTTCTATATCCTGTACCCAGACAGTCATGCACACTCAATCTGCGACTGGCACTAGGACCGTGAAGTAATGCGGTCGCGAACCAGGAAGTATAAGAGGAGTAAACAAACCACAGCACATCGCTCAGTCATTGAGTGCGCCCATGCCACCTCGGATGCGTTCACTAATTCATGAGTACTCACTTTCTTGGGTTTTGCTTTCGTATTGAGTGTGTGTTTATAGGACGCGGGTTAGATTGTGTCTTTTCCTTGCTCCCCATTTGTGAGAGTCCTTAGACTAAATAGCGTGATTATCCTGTCTATTCGTGTCACTCCGCATTTGGGTTTACCATTCACGCTACAAAGGGCTAACCGCTAAAGCTACGTCTTCTGGTCTCCTCAGATTGGTTCTTGAAACAGACGAATATACTTCCAAACGGTTCTTGTCTGCTAGAAACCTTTCGTTTAATCAGGACAATGCAAAAACGTATTTCCTCTTTCCTGTCTGTCCCTCTATAATTGACATGTCAATGACTGGTTCTTTTGATGTTCAACAATGTTAAACAAAAATGTAGAAAGACTCAGAAAGCCTGTTTTAGTAATTTAATTAATATAGAGACAAAAAATTCAAAACACACTAAATACACAGCCAGCACCTCTGATCTGAAGCTAGGACTTTTAATATTAGATCTCTCGCATCTAAAACATTATTAAATGTTAATGTTAATAAAACTATCACAAATCAGGAGTTTGATATATTATGTTTAACTGAAACCTGGATTAAACAGGATGAGTATGTAGCTTTAAATAAGGCTAGTCCTCCTGGATACAACTACATACACCAGCCTCGCCTAACTGGTAGAGGAGGAGGCATCGCAGTTATTAATTAACGATAATCTGGCTATCATACAAAAACACAAATTTAAATTTAATGCATTTGAAGCTTTCTATAGTAACATAAATTCAGCTCAGTCAATTCTACTAATCATCATTTACAGACCCCCAGGGCCATACTCTGAGTTTCTTTGTGAAGTTGCAAATTTTCTCTTAAACCTTGTCGTTTTTGTAGACAAAGCGTTAATTGATGGAGACTTTAATATTCATTTTTGAGAATCCGGGAGACCCTCCGAGAATGGCATTTATGTCCATACTTGACTCAGTAGGAGTAAATCAGTGTGTAGTAGGACCCACTTATAAAACAGGTCACACTTTGGATTTAATATTATCCTTCGGATTAAGTATAGGAAACATCATTAGAATTCCACAGTCCGAAGTTATCTCAGATCACGGTCTGGTCTCGATTAAAATGTGTCATAGTAATAATTTATGCACAGCACCGCTCTACCACTTTAAACGTACGTTCACATCAAATATGACAGAGAGCTTTATTAATAATCTCCCAGAGTTACCATCTTTGATTGGATCGCCATCTGACTTCACAGAACTTGATCAGGCGACCAAATATTTAGAATCAACACTTCGTTACAGCTTAGATAATGTAGCTCCAGTTAACTCACAATTGTACTCACAATTCGACGTTTTTAACTCCGGATCCAAGCTGGCGGAGTAAGACCCTGAGGGAGAACAATGGACGCGACGCAAAGCGACGGCCCCGAGGGAAACAAGCCAGCGTCACACTGCACACCTCTGCCTAGCATCCTGCTCGCCAATGTCCAGTCACTGAAAAACAAGCTTGATGACCTCAGGGCCAGGCTAAAGTTCCAGAAAGACATTCGGCACTGCAACCTCCTCTGTTTCACCGAGACATGGCTGAACCTAGCGGTGCCAAACCACACCATACAGCCGGGTTCTTCTCGGTTCATCGCATGGACAGAACACAGGACTGGACTCATTAACTAACATATAACCTGCCCCACCAGGGGCGAGAGGACACTGGACCATTGCTATATAACGGTCAAGGATGGCTATAAGGTGCAATCTTGTCCTCCATTTGGTAAATCCGACCATGCCGTCATCTTCCTCATGCCAAAATACAAACAGAGGCTGAAACAGGAAGTTTTAGTTCAGAGGGAGGTCGCGCGCTGGACGGACCAATCGGTGGCCACGTTACAGGACGCACTTGATGACGCAGACTGGGACATGTTCCGAAACGTCAGCATGTTTACGGAAGTGGTTGTGGGATTCATTGGGAGACTAGTGGATAATACCGTGGAAAAAGACTATCAGAACGTTTCCCAACCAGAAGCCGTGGACGGTTTTATCTACGCTTGAGATCTCGCACTGTTGCCTCTAACGTGGCAATATCGTCAGGGGACATGGAACCAAACAAGGCTGCATCATATAACGTCCGGAAGGCGGTGAAAGAGGCGAAGCAGCGCTACAGGAGGAAACTAAAATCACAGCTCCAACAGAGTGACTCTAGAAGCCTGTGGCACAATAACAGTCTATAAAGCACCAACATTCAGTATGATGAACACAAACGCGACACTGGCAGACGAGCTAAACACATTCTATGCTCGCTTCAAAGCTGCAGCTAAAGACGCTAGTGATGCTAATGCACTAATGGCTGCAGACAGAAAAAAACTGCCAGCACCGGAAGCATGTTCATCATCTCCGAGCATGACATGAGGAGAGCCTTCAAGAGAGTGAACACCAGGAAAGCAGCAGGACCAGACGGCATCTCAGGTGGTGTTCTTAGAGCCTACACAGACCAGCTAGCACCTGTATTCACAGAGATATTCAACATCTCTTTATCTCAGTCGGTGATCCCTACATGCTTCAAAGAGTCCATCATTGTTCCTGTCCCGAAGAAACCCCATCCTGCTTCTCTTAATGACAGTAGTGATTAAGAGCTTTGAGCGCCTGGTGAGAGACTTCATTATTTCTTCACATCCTTTCTACACACTGGACCCTCTACAGTTTGCATACTGCCCAAACCGCTTCACAACCGATGCAATCTCTCATCTCCTCCACATATCACTCACTCACCTGGACACTCGGAGAGGGAATTATGTTAAAATGCTCTTTATCGACTACAGCTCTGCATTTAATACCATGATTCCCTCCACACTCACCACCAAGCTGAAGCACCTGCGACTCAGCTTATCTATGTGTCAATTGATCTCCAACTTCCTAACCGGCAGACCACAGGCAATAAGGATGGAGGGACCTGTCTCAGCCTCCCTCACTCTCAGCACTGCAGCCCCCTAGGGTTGTGTTTTGAGCCCCCTGCTGTACTCTTTGTACACCTACGACTACGTGGTTACTACCAACTCCACCGCCGTCATTAAGTTTGCTGACGACATCGTCGTGTCCATGAAGAACTAGTGCCAATCTCCTCCTGAACGTCAGCACGACAAAGAATCAGATAGTGGACTTTAGTACAAAGAAGAGGAACTACCAGACCCCCGTCATCAACTGAAGCCCAGTAGAGAAAGTGGACAGCTTCTGATACATTGGTGTTCACATCACGCAGGACCTATCATGGTCCTGTCACATCAACACCGTGGTAAAAAAAAGCCCAGCAGCATCTGTACCATCTCAGATGCTTAAGAGACTTCAGACTGCCCTCCAAGGTGCTCAGGAATATCTACTCCTGCACCATAGAGAGCATCCTGATGGGAAACATCATGACCTGGTTCGGGAACAGCACCATGCAGGACAGACGAGCTCTACAGAGGGTGGTGCAATCAGCTGAGCGCATAATCCGCACCGAGCTCCCTGACCTGCACTTAATCTACAGCAAGCGGTGCTGGACCAAGGCCAGGAAGATTGTGAAGGACCTCAGCCATCCCAACAATGGACTGTTCACTCTGTTGCAGTCTGGAAAGCGATTCCACTCCCTGAAGGCCAACACAGAGAGACTGAGGAGGAGCTTCTTCCCACAGACGATAAGGTCTCTCAACCACAACACCATGCAGAACTAATACAATCTTTTTAATATAAGCCCGAGGTCAATTTTCTTGTAGACACTCCAGCACTGAAACTATTTGGCAGTGGACTGGGTATAATCTTTTAATATATACCAATTTTCAATACACTTTATTCAAGGGCATAAGTTGTTCTAGTGGTGGGAGTCCTAGCACTTATTATAATTTCAAATACACTGGCTGGAATACCAGCCTCTCATTACTGGTCCCCCTCAGGGGCCAGATGTAAATGTAGAAGAGCTCGGGCCAGGGAAGTCATCCCCTGCGCCTGAGACAGAAGCTCCCTCCTTACAGGGGAAATATTAAATATGAACCCCACACACTGGTCAGCCAACAGGGTGCTATCAATACGAGGCACACGCCTTGTTGATAGATCTTCGCCAGGACTCCCAAGAGCAGAGCTACGGGCTGGAGGACTAACTACTTCGGGCTGGGGTTTCCGAACCCCGTGTGTCACAGCTTGCCTGGACAGCAAGTCTGCTCCCATATTTATATGCCCTGGAATGTAAATCATTCTGAGCGACAGGAACTTGTCCTGTGCCCCAAAGCAGAATCTGGTACGCTAGTTTTGCCCAGCGGCGCGAGCACAGTCTGCCGAGGCAATTACTTATGTGACTACCGTAGTGCTGTCCACCCGCACTAGGACATGGTAGCCTCTCAACTGCTGGAGGGAGTATTTCAGGGCCAGAAATAGAGTTATCGTTTCGAAAGACAATTAATGTGTGCCACACAAAAAGATGACCTCTTCAGATCCCTTGGGCTGGACGGCCATCTAAGACTGCACCTCAGCCTGTGAGGGAAGCGTCTGTCGTTAGCAGTTTGCGATGAAAACACAGACCTAAAGTGGGACCCAGAGTCAAAGATCGGGGTCTGAACCAAATAGAAAGGGTATGAAGCTCTCAGCGCGTAACCCTCATTGCCTCTTAGCCTCAGAGTGGCGCAGTGGTAAAGCGCTCGCCCTATCATCCGGGGAGCACTGGTTTGAACCCCGGGTGATGTTGTTTTCCTCTCACAGCCGGAGGCACAGAGAGAGCTGATTGGCCAAGCTCTCTCAGGGGGGAGGGATAAGAGGTACTTGCGCTCCCACATTAATCACGGCTCTACAGCCAATCAGGGGCGTCTGTGAGCTCGCGCATGCGGAAGGAGCGGCTAGCGCTTTGAGTGTGGTGCATGAGCAAGCAGTTTGAAAAGATGCGGTCGGCTGACGTCACGCCGTTCGGAGGAAACACGGGATAGTCTTTGCCCTCTCGACTGAGTGGTAATAGTAGCCTTAATGTGGGAGCACCCTAGTGACGAAGAGGAATTGGCTACAACTAATATTGGGGAGAAAATTGGAAAAAAAACAACCTTATTGCCTCTGGAGATTGGCCCTTGGATAAAATTCCCTGGGTCTCAGCCACAACTGAAGCATTCTCATGTGCAGAAGGTCCATGGGTATCACCGTGGATACAGCTGCCATGAAACCCAACACTCTCTGAAAGCAGTAAAAAGTTACTTTCCGGCCTAGCTTGATCTCCTTTAGGATATTAAGAATGAATTCGACACACGCAGAAGACATCTGTGCCTGCATTGCAGTTGAATCCCATGTGACACCCATAAAATGACTTACTTGAGCAGGAAAGAGAACGGTTTTCATGGCATTGAGTCTTAATCCCAAATATCGAAGTGAGCTAGGATGACATCTCGATGTCGAAGTGCTAGCTGCTAAGACTAAGCCAGAATCCGCCAGTCATCTATGTAATTCAGGATACGGATGCCCTGGAATCATAAAGCCAGGGTTGCATCCGTACATTTTATAAATGTGCCGGGTGACATGGCTAGGCCAAATGGAAGGACCCGAAAGTGAACCTCAGGAACTTTCTGTGTTGTGGCAATATTTCTATATTAAAACATGCGTCCTTTAGGTCGATTGTCACAAACCAAACCTCTGGTTGTAAACAAACATGTAAAAAAAAATTTTAAATTGGACGCAACCCTGGGGCTCTTGTAAACCAAAAAATTGTCTGTCTGGCAGGGGAGCATGTTCTATGGCCCGTTTTTCAGCAAAGTCTATAATCTCTACAGTGCTTTGTACCTAAAGAGACATATCTGGCAGTAGAATACCCACTGCCAGCTTCTCAATCAAGAATAACACCCAAGCTTTTAACTTGTGGTTGAACCATCAATACATAAGGAAAAACTACTGGCCTTTGATGGAGTATTTTTAGTGCCCACGAGGAGTATTTCAGTTTTACTACTGTTGAGTTTAAGAAGATTATTTGAGAACCAAGATTTAATTTTAGCTAAACAATTTGAAAGCGAAGATGGAGGAAGGTCATAAGTAGGTTTGGAGGAAATATAAAGCTCAAAATTTTAATTTTTTAATTCACAATCTCTCTCAAATAAGTTTTTATTAGATTATCAGATCAAATTATGGACAAAGGCTTGAATTTTATGTTCATAACAGAAACATGGCTGTTACGGCTGCCTCGTGAGTCGCAACATAAAACAGGCACACCACCACATTTTTGGGGAAAACTCCATTTATTTACCCAAAATGAAAAAAGTTTACATAACAAAACTAGATGTCTAGGGGGTAAAATAAAATTATACACACGCGAGTATTTATTGGGTAAACTAAGAAGAGGGGGAGAAAAACACACAAGCAAACACAAAACCTGCTCCAGCTCTAACTTTTTTGAAAAGTAACAAATTGGATGCTCTATGCCTTCCTGGCTCTTCTGTACGAGTACAGCTCCAACTCCCATTTCACTGGCATCTACAGCCAAACAAAAAGGTTGGGAAAAGTCTGGTACAACAAGCACAGGAGCGCTAGCCAATAAGGCTTTTGCTCCATCAAAGGCCTGCTGAGAAACGGTGGTCCATTCAAAAGGCACTTTGGTATTATAAGGTCAGTCAGGGGTGCCACAATAGATGTAAAATTTGGACAAAATCCACGATAATAACCAGCCATTCCCAGAAACCTATGCAATTCTCTATGATTTGCAGGTACTGGGAAGGCAAAAATGGATTTAATCTTGGCTTCAATTGGTCGGACCTGTCCATTTCTTACTACTTTATCTAAATAAGTAACAGTAGCTTTCCCAAACACACATTTTGCCAGATTTAAAGTTAAAGAAGCCTCAGTCAAACGGACAAATAGTTCCCTGATTTTAACTAGATGATCTGCCCAAGATGAGCTATACAAAACCACGTCATCCAAATAGGCCTCACAGCCAGGTAATAATTAGAATAATTAATTAATTAGAACTTTATTAATCCCAGAGGGAAATTGCTCAATTTTCGCATATCCCAATTAGGAAACTGGGGTCAGAGCGCAGGGTCAGCCAGTTTTTACAGCGCCCCTGGAGCACATAGGGTTAAGGGCCTTGCTCAAGGGCTCAACAGTGGCAACTTGGCGATGCTGGGGTTCGAACCCCCGACCTTCCAATCAGTAACCCAGTAACCCACAGCCTTAACCGACTGAGCCACCACTGCCCCTATAATTTTCGCATATCCCAATTAGGAAACTGGGGTCAGAGCGCAGGGTCAGCCAGCTTGCAGCGCCCCTGGAGCAGATAGGGTTAAGGGCCTTGCTCAAGGGCTCAACAGTGGCAGCTTGCCGATGCTGGGGCTCGAACCTCCGACCTTCCGATCAGTAACCCAGTAACCCGCAGCCTTAACCAACTGAGCCACCACTGCCCTAATCCAGACAACACCCTATTTACAAGGCGCTGGAATGTAGCGCGGGGGGGTTAGGGTCTGTCTCGGACCCCAAATGACATAACCCGATACTGGAGAAAGTCATCAGGTGTCACGAATGCTGACAGTTCCTTGGCCTTAGCAGTCAATGGAACCTGCCAGTATACTTTTAAAAGGTCAAATTTGCTTACAAACTTTGCTGACCCCACTCTATCCACACAATCATCTATGCGGGGTAAAGGATAACAGTCAGGCTTTGTGACAGAATTCAGTTTACGATAATCAGTACAAAATCTGTAAGATCCATCTGGTTTGTTTACTAGGAGACAAGGAGAACTCCAAGCACTAAAGCTGGCCTCAGCCAAGTTATTATTCAACAAGTAAGCAACCTCCTTTTTCAACAACTCCCGTTTTGTTGGGTTTACCATATACGCATTGATTGAAAGCGCATCACCCACATCAATGTCGTGTTCAATCATTGTCGTGCAACTAGGCACATCAGAAAACAAGTAAGGAAAAGACTCTACCAACTGCAGCACGTCGCTTCTCTCCGATGAGGAGAGATATGGTAAATGATGGACCAATTTCGTCAACATCTCAGAATTATTTAAACGTCCTTCAGTGATACCCCATGAAGGAAAACGAACCCCATTGTTCTCGACATAATCGGATGAAGAAGTCTTCTGAGCGGAAGTTTCATCCTCAGTAGACTGTAAAGAGTTCCCAGTCACGGTGTTTATTAACACAACAGAAGATGTGGGAGGAAAATAGGGTTTTAAAAGATTTATGTGACAAACCCGTATCCCTTTACGTCGTTCTGGTGTTTCCAGAAGATAATTCTGTCCGGAAAGGCACTTCAATACAGGATAGGGTCCTGCAAAACGAGCTTGAAAAGGGTTACTTACAAGAGGTAACAAAGCTAACACTTGGTCCCCAACCTGAAAATTCCGAGACACCGCTCGTCAATTAAATAACCTTTCCATCTTGTTCTGTGACTTGCCCAGCTTCCTCTGGGCGATTGCTCGAGCCTCATACAGCCGACACCTGAAACCACTAACATAATCCAGAACATTTTGGGAGGATTCTGGAGAGATCCACTTATCAGCAAGAACAGCAATGGGACCACAAACTTCATGTCCGAATACCAACTCATTTGGGCTAAATCCCATGCTCTCTTGAATAACATTTACATTTGGGCATTTGGCAGACGCTCTTATCCAGAGCGACCTACATTTTTATCTCATTACACATCTGAGCAGTTGAGGGTTAAGAGCCTTGCTCAAGGGCCCAACAGGGACAACCTGGTGGTTGTGGGGTTTGAATCTGGGATCTTCCGAACCGTAGTTCAATGCCTTAACCACTGAGCTGCCCCTGGCCCCTGATTAACCTCTTGAACACCCAAAAGCAACCAAGGTAGCCCTTCTTCCCAATCAGACCCATGCTCCACACAATATGAATGCAATAATGACTTCAGGGTCTGATGGAATCTCTCCAGGGCCCCCTGGCTTTCAGGATGATATGTGCTGGAAATGTTGTGACTGATTTTTAACTGTAAATCGAGTTGACAAACACATAACTGTAAGTAAATATTGACGACCAGCCTTAGATCGAGGTAAAGGACCTACCCTCAAGTATCCCTCAAGACCTTCACAGGAACTCCTTCCTCCAGCCCTGCCAGAGACACAATGCCCATAGTCATAAATGGGGCATAATCTGCACAGTTCTCAACAGCTACAGGTTTTGACATCACATCCTTAATTTTAAAATCTTGTTCTGGAACCTCAGGATTAACAAAACTGCATGGCTCCAACCCAAATAAACCAACTGGCTTGGACTTCTTAAAGTCAGTACATTCAGTAATTTTGTGTCCAACTTTATGGCAGGAAAAACAGACTACTTTACCTTTCTTGTCTGAAGAAGTGTTTTGACTCACAGGGTGGACATTTAAAGCAACACCCGATGTTGTCACTGGAGGGGTCCACCGATTTTGAAAATACCTTTTACTTGGATCATTCGACCCTCTTCCAGGAAAAGAAACTCTGTGAGTCCGAGCAAATTCATCAGGCAATACAGCCGCATCAGACAAAGTAAGAGCCTTTTGTTCATTCAGGTAAGTAGAAACAGATCCAGGTAAACAGTTTTTAAACTCCTCCACTAGAATTAACTACCTTAACTGATTTAAGGTTTCTACTTGTTGAGACTGACACCATCTTGTAAACATAATCTCTTTTTCCCTAGCAAACTCCACATAAGTTTGTTTTTCAAATTTTTTATAACCCCGGAATCTTTGGCGATAAGCCTCGGGTACTAGCTCATATACTCTTAAAATAGCCATTTTAACCTTTTTAAAATCTGCACTCTCCTCCTCAGAAAGGGTCGCAAACACCTCCTGGGCCTTCCCTGTCAGAAAACACTGTAAAAGCAAATGTCCAGACCTCCACTGGCCATTTTAAAGAACTAGCAACTCTTTCAAAATAAGCAAAATACCGGTCTACATCACGTTCACAAAATGGAGGACATCAAAGGAAGACTGCACCACTTGAATGGGCTTAGCAGCTTCAGTTTTCTTAGCTTCCAATTCAAGCTCTGACTTCCTCACCTCATATTGTCTCTGTTCACGTTCACTCTCACGTGCATACTCCAACTTTTTCAACTCAAACTGTGTATGCTCACGCTCTAACTCAAACTCTAATTTTTTTAACTGAAACCGTTTTTCCCATTCCCTATCTTTTAAAGCCTGTGCCCGTTCAAAAGATAATATCTCAGTTTCAAATTGTGTTTGCTTTTCTTTTGACACCAAATCCCCTTCCACTTGTGGGGGTTCTATTCTAACAGAGCCAACCTCCTTTTCTGTAACAAGAACTCCTTTGGCTATCAACTGGCTCTTAACAGCCCTCAACATATCCTCTTTGCATTTTTATCATTGCTAGTCAACACAAGATCATGACTCTCTGCAAGTTCTAAAAGTTGTTCTTTGGTGCACCGATTTAAAAACTTTTCAGAAAGTTCAACACTAAACTCCCCAATGGAAGTCATTTTAAATTAGCAACTACTTAACCCCACAACGAATATTTAAATTCAATTTAGCACTTGCCGTGAGCAACATTCGGGAATTTAAATAAATGTGTTGTGTTTCACTGAATATCCGCCAGATGGCGCATGGAAGGACTTTATCTAAAAGCCGGACCAAGTATAATGAAGAATTGTGTATAATTACTTAGCCTAAAACAATATTGTTTCCAATGCTGAAGCAAACATGAATTTTATTTTGCTTTACAACAGATCTTTCATGATGAATGTGTGTATATGTGCTTCATATTATTTTCATAATAATGAAATGAGCTGCCCAAATTCATGCTTTAAAATTCTTAATAAGTTCTTATATATTTTTTGTAATGTTTTAACAGGGACAAAACAGTGAAAGACATGGCAATGCCTCGGTTTAAATGGTGTTGAAATTAATTTAATTTCCTGATAGTAGGCTATCTGATAGTCTTAACTATGCGAATGTCCTGATTCGTGAATATGCCAACATATCTTATTTAAAACGTAAAAAATGTGTCGACATCATCAGAAGACATGAATGAACTATATATATTATATTATTAAGTAAATATTATCTTATGACCACGAACTTCTTCTGGCTTTTTATAATAATCATCATATTTGCTGTTTGTGTCCAGCATTTAATAATTATTTCATCCATTATTTAACCACGGCTGGAAATAATAGCTGGAATGTGATGTGATTGTGAATTCATGACTGAAATAAAGCAGTTTGTCTTTTGTAAAGTACTTTCACTTTACAAAAGGCAGCGTTTTTATCAAAAGGTTGATAAACACGTGTTTTGATCAGTATATACACCGCAACAGCGCGCGCAGTTATTCACTTCTCACCTTTCATGTAGGTCTGCTCGGACTTATTAATTCGTTTTAATCCCCTTAAAAATGCATGTGTATATACAGCCCAAAACCTCCATCGGTTATTAACGATAGCATCTATTTAGAAAAAATACCCCAGTGATTTCGGAGCTTCGGGAAATCTCCCGGCGCTCTGCGCATAACACCAGGCCAACTCATGTCGGAAAGAATTTATAAACGGTTTCTAAACGTGGGCTATTGTTTTTTTACTTATAATATTTGTTCATTTAATTTAAATGTGGTTTGGGCTCAGGACTTCGATTTGGCATCGTGATTCTCCTCTTTAATTTACTCCATAGTTTTAATCAGCGCTCAGCCGCATGCATGGAGTTTTCCAGAGCGCACCGGCAGAAGTAGACTAATGATTATGAACGCATCGGGAAAACAGCAGGCAGACTGACTCTGACCATTTAAAAAAAAACGTTTGCGTTAATTTTCTGACGCGCTCAAGTTCACTAAAAACAATACAGAACAGCGCAGCTTATTTGCTTTTAAACATTTACAAAATCACAACGTTTTTTTCGTTATTGTGAGTGCGCTTAAACAAAAGTTGAGTCTTATAAAGGCATGTAGTCTTATATAGTTTTATTATATAGTTTTTGCACATTAATCTGAGTCCTCATCTGTTAAATTTTTGAGGACAATAGTTTTTTTTCAGCCTGTCACAGCGTGCGCCCAAATCTATATCGCTCCTCGCTCACTAGTTAGGCGGCCTCCCCTTCAGATATGCGAAGAAGCGGGGCTGCGGAATTAGGCACGAATGGTGAAGAACAGCTCTCCTTGCTAATGATCCCGGGCTTCCAATCTGCGCTATAAAATACTCGGGGTTTGTTGGTTTACAGTGGATTTTACTACGCTGTGTGAGTGAGACGCGCGCACAACGACGCAGAAGTGCGGCATGCAAGCGGGGCAAATGGAACGCGCCCCAGGGACTTCAAAGAAGAGCCAGCGCGAGTGGACGGAGGCAGGAGCTGCTGTCCGCGGATGGCCGCCGTACTCGTATTTTATAGCGCGGGGTGCAAACAGCATGCTCAACAGCATGTCGTGTGGGCATTATAAGATTTGTATTGAAAACTTCTAACTAAAAAGTGGCAGCTGGCACGCCTAAAAATAGACGCAGGTTAATTTTTTATAGTCCAAATTAAAATCCTCCTCTTTAGTGCCTCCTATTCCTATTAATCCTATTGTTCTTTTAGTGTCACTGCGTGTGCTTACAATGCCGGACAACATTCAAATGCAAATTATTCACTCTCCCCAAGTGTGAATCAGCTGTTCTCACCTATACATATTAACCTATATGTTCTCACCTAAAGTGTTTAGGTGGAATTCCACCTATACAAGTGTGACAAATATGCAAAGAAAAAAAATAGGAAGGGGCAAATATTTTTTCATGGCACTTCACATGTAGTTAGATTGTTCCACTGGGCTGAAACTGTGGCAGGTGGAGTTATAGCACTTTTCAAATCACACTTACTATACATTGATATGAATAACTTTGAATGATGAATGCTACGTTAATATGATCTCGGGCTTGCTCCACATTATAAAAGCAAAGCGCGGAGTTTAGTCCAAGATCAGGGAGGTACATGATGTGCTGGAAAATAGGCAGTGGCGGTTCTACACTGAATTGCTCCCCGGGCGAGACTCCCTCCCGGCGCCCCCGTCAGCGCCACTTCTAACCAACCAAACCCCCTCTCTGACGTCTGCTCGGTCTTGGTAATTTGTTTTAAAACCCCCAATTCTGCGAATTTCCCCAGCAGCGAAACCGGTTTGATGACTTCACACCTGTTGTAAAGGTGAGATGGGGGATTACAGTAACTGTGTGGGTGCGCTTCACCTCGGAGCGCGCTGTCGCGTTGTATTCAATGAATAGACTAAAACAAAATCATGTTTGCTTTAGCATTGGAAACAATATTGTATTAGGCTAACTTTATTAAAGATTATACACTTTTGTATTCTTTGTCCACACACGTGGGCATCTTAAACTTTTTAGATATTGATCCTTTCTCGATGCAGTGAATTTTCTGAGCAAATTAATAATAATTTACATGAATGAAAAGCAGGAAGAAGAAAAGGTAACACGAAAATAAGGAAAAGCTTTAGAGAAAATAAGAAAAAGCTTTAGAGGTAAATGCTGTGAAATGCTTCAAATGGACAGATTCTGCCTATAACAGGTCAGGGACAGCGAGGCTGGATCCAGCAGCGCACCACATCCCACATCATAATTCATGCTGATGATGACCAACACGTCTCCCCTGATCTACCAGAGCCAAGTAAAAAGAATGGCAATCAAACAAAATAAAAATTAGTAGCAGCATTAACTTGTGCTAGTAATTATTATGGTGGTCAATATTAATTGAAAGAATGTTTCTCAGCATTATTTCATAATAAAATTGACTGCCATAATAATTAAAATAAGTAACTAGTTTACTAGCGTAAGCTACTGCTGCTACTGATTTTATTACAGCTTACCTGTTCAGTTTTATTGCCATTCCTTTTAAAATATTGTCTTTATAGGTTTATATGTTGTTTGTTTTGATGTTCTTTTCTTCGTTTCTTTGTTTTACTAATATGACCCAATATATGTTCAGTGATACTTCAAATAACATGTTTAAATAGTATTGATTTCTGGATTGTGTTATATTTTTATACTAGTAACTGGTGTTAAAAATGTATCTCTACATTAATGAGCCAATGTATTATGGTGTGGGCTGCTGTGGGCCAGGACGTCCAGGGACACTTTTTGGTCCCAGTCCGCCCCTGTAATAACGAATGGAGAAAGCGCAGTCAAAGCCCGGGGATTCTTCGTTCCGCGGTGGGCCAGTCGTGAATAGCTGACACTCAGTGACAGGCAATGAAATTGAAGCATTTTTGCCGCTTTCCACGTGGTGTGGCGTTGCTTAAATAATAGTATAAACTCGTCCAGACCCTGGTTCGAATCCCGCTCTGGGTGAATTCAAATAAATTCAAATTCAAATTTAATAATGTAAATAAATGTAATAAATGTGAAAATGTAATAAATGTAGAAAATGTAATAAATATGAATCCTTTGTTTTACACTTTTTGCTTATGATTATTATTAAATTATAGCAACTGTGAGGTGAGTGCTAATGTGTTTCATAGCTTAAGCAAAAAAAAAAATCTCAATTGCAAACATGCATATAGTACTGAAACATAACTTGATAATGTAATGGCTATATCGTGGCATTTTAGCGTACATCACCGGCACTTTGAGTACTGGCACCGGCACTTAGAGTACTGGCTGGGAATCGAACCCGGGCCTTCCGCATGGCAGGCGAATCACCTACCACTGAGCCACCAGTACCCTTATATATTCCGAGTGCATAATACAACAAAAACAATACAGTTATAGGCATTTTTGTAGCCCTTTTGCACACACGCGCGGGTGCGTTACAATAATAATAATAATAATAAATTCGGAGAACTACTACTAATAATAATAATAATTCTGAATGAAAATGAAGAATAAATACATATCAGTTTGAGCTTGACACGTTTATGAGCTCTGTCGCTTGCTGTCAATGGGCGCCTAAGAGACAACATTTTTCGGCTTCAGTAGACACACAATACTTTAGACTGAAACACGACTGCCCCCTACAGGTATTGAAGGGCATTTTCACAGCTTGCCGCGCGCAGCCGCGGCAAGTCGTGGGATCCCTTTTCCGAAAACGTGCGTTTTTACAGGCCAGATCTGTAGCTAAATCTATTTTAGCCTATACAAGCAACCACGTACTTCCCGTTTAACAATAACAACAGTACCCCCTAATACTCACACGCAAACACAAAACTACTATCAAATTTAATAAAAGAGAAAACTTTGGGGAAAGTACTCACCGGGATTTCCGTTAGCTTTTCATCTCCGATATACCTGATCATCACCAAACTAACCTCTCTAGTCTTCAAAGGACTGCCGGGCTCGAGGCAACTTGAAACGCCGAACCTCGTAACAGCCAAATGAGTTCTTTTCCAAATGAGTTCAGCTGCGTGAGAAGCGTACCCCCACCCGGGATTTCCTTCCAAAACCCCCAAAATAAAAGAAGTAGGGTAAGAAAAAAATCAACAAAACAACAAACAGTGTTCCGATGGAAAGACCGCTCACACGCAGCCCAGCTGAAACACTCTAACTAACAGGAGTGAAAGCCAGTTCTCAAAGGAAATTCCGAAGAGAAAAAAATATATACATAACACGACGAACTTAAAATCCCGGACGAGCCCCCACTTTTATGTTCTGCTGGCTTGTGAGTTGCAACATAAAACAGGCACAACACCACATTTTTGGGGAAAACGTCTCGGGTTACTTTGCTGTAACCCTGTTGCCTGAAAAGGCGGGAACGAGATGCTGCATGAAAACGCTATCGGAACATCTTTTTGTGTTGCCGGTTGTGAAGCATGTGTGTGCCAAACACGCCAAATTTTGGCATATATAACCTCGGTTAGGTGACGTCATCTGATGAAGCGCACCTGCAGGTGATAAATAGGAGTGAACCGGTAACATTCCTCAGATCAATTTTGTCTGAAAAAGACGTCCAGTCACGCAGGCAGTGCGGCATTGAAGCGCAGCATCTCGTTCCCGCCTTTTTAGAGAACAGGGTTACAGCAAAGTAACCCGAAACGTCCCCTTTTAAAGGCTACACTCGATGCTGCGTGAAAACGCTATGGGAACGAGAATACCAACGCCGCCGCACTGCAAGTGTCTGGAACCCCAAGGTTGTGAAGCGTGTGCGCACAAAGGCCGAGGAGATCTCAGAACAATCTCTGGGAGGCTGACTCGAGGACCTGTGAGCCTGGAGTAGCATGAACATCCAGACTATATAATCTCACAAATGTGTGCGGAAAAGACCAACTGCCGCATGACACGCTTGCTGCAGGGGAAACCCTCTTTCCAGTGCAATAGGTGAGGCAATCCCCCTGATTGGATGAGCCCTGATTCCTCGAGGCGAAGTGAGACCACACGCCTTGTAGGCTAGGGCAATAGCATCTTTCCCTGATGTGATGAAAAAAGGCTGCTCTGACTTACGCCACTAGCTAGTGCGGTGGACGTAAATCTGGAGAGTGCATACTGAAGATAGTAAATGAAACCTATCCTTCTCCGGAGCTGTAAAAGGCGGAGGACAGAAGGCATCGAGGAAACTGGGTGCATTGTCAAGAATGAAAATAGTGCGGGTGAGGATGCTGAATAGCTCTGACTAGCCCAGGGGCAAAGTCTAGGCAGGAAGGGAAGCCTGCAGATCTCCCAAAGTGATTATAAGAAAAACCATCTTGAGGGTCAGAAGCCAGACAGGCGCTGACTTTAGTGGTTTGGGAGGGGTGTCAGCCAGTCCCCATCCGTCAGAACATGACAAGCCGAAATAGCGGCTATGTACATTCCGAGGGTACTAGGGCATAAGCCCGAGTAACTTCTTGCAGAACTCCAGCACTGAGACAATTTGGCAGTGGACTGGGTCTACATGTTCCGCCATGCACCACTTTCCAATACCCCTTCCTTAAGGGCATACGTCCTTCTAGTGCGTTGAAGGTACCAGGGCTCCCAACTCAATTATGTACGAGACTACCCTAGTGTCGTCCACTCGCACTAGGGCATGATAGCCTCTTAACTGCTGGAGGAGGTGTTTCAGGGCCAAAATAAAGCCATCAGTTCGGGGCAATTGATGTGCCACGCGAGAAGATGGCCTCTCCAGCTCCCTTGGGCTGGACGACCATCTAAGACCGCACCCCAGGCCGTGAGGGAAGCATCTGTTGTTAGCATCTGTGAAGACAAAAGGACGCACATAGAGTGGGACCCAAAGTCAGAAACCGGGGTCTGAACCACATAGAAAGGGTATGAAGCCACCTGGCGCTTAACCCATATTTGCCAGGGTATGGAATGTGTGAGGGTGTTGGAATGGATTTGACATGCGCAGGAGACCCCTGTGCCCGCATTGCGATCGTATCCTAGGTGACACCCAAAATGTTGTGTTCTGAGCAGGAAAGAGAACGCTTATATGGCGTTGAGTCTCAATCCAGGAACAGAGATGAGCTAGAACAACATCCCGATGTTGACGCGCTAGCTCCTGAGACTGAGCCAGCATACCTAGTCGTCTAATGTGCGAAGGAAGGACCTGATACTGGTAAGCTTTTTTTCACTGCACGGCTCAGTACCCAAAGAGATATACTTGGCAGTAGCTTTCATGCTGCTAGTATTTCCGAAAGGGGCAGAGTCTTTGCGGTTAGGCTTGGGGGGGGGCGGGTTTATTAGCTGTTCGGCATCCTAAACTTAGCAAGGAAAAACAGAAAAAACTAACATTTCTTGGAGACCGGTGTTGTCCAAAACACCAGTGGTGGCAGAGCAGGGACACCGATCTCCTGGAGGTGCATGGGAGAACACTTCATCCCTGAGAGAAATTCTACGTGCCCCTCCCTGGGGAAGCCACCCCCACGGTCCTGGACGACCTCAGGACTTCTTCTTTGTGATGGAGACAGTACGTAGGTCCGACTTCTTCAAAGCTGATTGCAAAGGCGTGGTGCGCCGCACCCCAGTCTAATAAGGGGGTGCCCGTCTAATAACGCTCTATACCTGCGCTTAGCGCCTCGCAAGAGTCAGACCCAGTCGGGGCTGGGTGGCCGACAGTCCAGACCCTTGAGCATGGCGGGTAAGGACTTTCCCGAAGGCCTGTTCATATGATTTCGCCTCCCGAACCTAGTGGCGACATTAACAGCGTCGCCAAACAGGCCAGAGGGCAAGATGGGGCATCAAGGAGGAATGCACGATCCTTATCCTCGATTCTCCAGTGAGATTTAGCCACAGGTAACTCTTCGGAACACTCCAGTGAAGTGCTATCGGCTGTTGCTATCGAAGTGCTATCGGCTGTTGTTATCGAAGCCATAAAAACAGCCGATAGCACGGACTGTCTGCTTTGTTGCATAAAGAGACAGGTCATAATTCCAGGAACGACGTTGTAGAGCCCAGCCAGTGTTCAAGTCTTTCAGCAGGTCGGCCCGGTAAGCCTGCAAAACCGCCATGGTGTGCAGTAGAGCACCAGACTGATCAGCTGCCTGAAGCTCTTCCCCACCAGGAAAGATGTCAGTCTACATGGCTTGGTGCTACATAGCCCAAGCGTCTCTTCTAACTGGGACATCATCCTATAACCACGCCTTCGCATCAACAGCATTCGAATAATTCGAAGATGATGGCATGAAAACATGGGATAAATAAGGCTATTCCATAAAGGGTTAACTTGTCATAAAGGTTGCCAAGAAAGAAGGGAGAGAGAAAGCGCCTTTTATCTGAGGCTCCTACCCCGGGCCACCCGACAGCAATCTGACGTTTTTTTTTTTTTTTTTTTCGAGCGCTTGGGGAAATCCCGCTTCCGAAACGCGATCGCTCGATCGCATGCGCTACTTACCTGCGGAAGCGAGAGTAAGTTTTTCCTATCCATTCACAAGAAGAGCCGGAGCGCGCTTGAGAAGTGGACGGAAAACTTCCTGATCCGGTGAGGACGCGAGAGAAAGGGGGATTCCCGTCTCATGCACGTCTGCCAGATTGCACTGTTTAACCCAGGAATGCGCCGAAACAAGGGTGTGGAGATCGCGCTCCGAAAGAAGATCTGCATGGATCTCCTAACAAACTTTACCATATTGGTGAGTCAATATTTTTTAATTTGCACACATCACACGCAAACACAATATTCGGTCCTTTGAAGACAAAAAGATCCGAGGAATGTTTCCGGTTCACTCCTATTTATATTCTGCGGGTGCGTTTCATCAGATGACCTGACCAAGGTTATATATGCCAAAATTTGGCGTGTTTGGCACACACATGCTTCACAACCGGCAACACAAAAAGATGTTCCCATAGCGTTTTCACGCAGCATCGAGTGTAGCCTTTGAAAGGGAACTCCATTTATTTACCCAAAATGAAAAAAGTTTACATCACAAAACTAGACGTCTAGGAGTGTAAAATTATACACGCGCGAGTATTTAATGGCAAAACTAAGAAGAAGGGGAGAAAAACACACAGGCAAACACAAAACCTGCTCTAGCACCAAAGAAAAAAACAGGTTGTTATCATCATGACCCTCCCAGAGGCTTAATCAGTGATTTATATCACCTGTTGTCCAGCCAGCGATTGCACTTCCAGCAAAGCCAGCAGAGGGGGCAATAAACTGGCGTAACAGGCATCAACCTGTGGTCTTTTTAGCATTAAATATGCTAAAAAGCATATGGCTTGTCCTCCCAGTTATAGCTACCTGGAGAAAGCCTACAGCACTGGTTGTGGTGATGGCTTAGCTGTATTATCCCGACAGCAACTGGATCTGTGTGCCCTTCCTGTGCCTACACTGTCTTGATTCGAATGCCTTGCTTTTAAATGTAAATACTGCTTATTTATCGACCCCCTAAACCAAACCCAGTGTTTATCTCAGAGATTCATGATTTTCTTATATCTTTCTGTACCACTTCTTCCAACATTATTATACTTGGTGACTTTAATATTCATGTAGACAACCTCTCTTGTCATTTGGCAGAGTTTTTGCAATTACTGGACTGCCTCAATCTTCAACAACATGATCATGTTCCTACAGATTCCAGAGGGCATATTTTGGATCTAATCATAACAAGTTCTGTTCCTATTAGCACCCTTTATGTGTATAATCTGGGAGTGTCTAATCAATGGTTGTTTCAATGGAGCTGTCACTCCCTTGTTCCCCCACAAAAGCAAAACAGCAAATATGTTACAAAAATTTGAACAGGATGAAGACAGCTGGGCGTGTTCTTGAGCACTGTCTACAGGCCTCAGGACTCGCTGTTTACAAGCAAGTTTACATAGAACATCAGGAAATCTATGCAAGTGTGCTGAGGGCTGCAAGATCACAGATTTACTCATTATCAGAACAATGAAACCATCAAATTGTGCTCCGGATCCTTTTCCTTCAGTTCTGGTTAAATCTAAACTCTATGATATAAGTCCCCTGATTACCAGGATCATAAACCACTCTCTCCAGTCTGGATATGTTCCCCCTTCACTGAAAGCTGGTGCAATGGATGAAAAAATCCACCTTAGATCCAGAAGTGATTGCAAACTACAGGCTTATTTCTATCCTCCCTTTCCTTTCAAAAGTTTTGGAAAAAGTCATTGCTGCACAGCTTCAGTCTCACGTAAAACAAAATGATTTGTTTGAGAAACTCCAGCCTGGATTCCGCCCCTGCCACAGCGTAGAAACAGCTCTGGTTAGAGTCATGAATTACCTGCTGATGTCGGCTGATGCAGGCTCTCCATCACTTCCCATTTTGTTGGACTTTACTTCGGCCTTTGATACTGTTGATCACAACATTCTTCTTCACAGATTATGTCATACTGTAGGCCTCTCTGACTCTGTTTACAACTGACTATCATCTTATCTTGAATAGAATAAAGCATGTTGCCCTGGGACATGCTAAATCCGATACAGTGTTACCCGTGGTGTTCCCCAGGACTCGGTGCACGGCCCCATGTTGTTTATATTGTATATCCTTCCTCAGGGCTGTGTCATCAGCCGGCACAAAATTTTATTTCATGGCTATGCTGATGATACTCAGCTATACCTCAGGATAAAATGAACCTATTTATCTACTCCGCCATTATCCATTTTGCCCATCTGTTTGGAGGAGGTAATGTCATGGATTAAGCAAAATTTCCTGCAGCTGAACAGCTCTAAGACTGAAGCTATTTTAGACACCAGGTTAGGACATCTAACATCACCTTTTTTAGTCAGGATATCCCATTGTCAACATCTGTTATCAATCTCTGAGTTAAAATGCACTATCAATTGACTTATGAGGCTCATATCAAACATCTGTGTAAGACATTTTTCTTTAACCTTATAAACATTGCTAAACTGCATCCAGCACTTACAGTGGGAGCCACATCAAACAGCCGCCTGGAACATGACATGATAGGACCATGCACGATCCGTGCACTGAATGTGATTCCCCGCAATGACGTAGTTAATGATGCCCCGCCCCATAAACGCCCCCATGTGCTTTTAAAAAAGCATTGACTGCTTCAGTTAACTGCAGTGTCCAAGCAGCCGGTTACTATGTTTAATATATAACATAACTTACGTCAACATAGTTTCATAAACAGATAAATCAAACAGATTTTAAATCACTCAATACACAACCCATGATGCTTATGCTATTTTTAATTAATTAATTAATAAAACTACTTATTGCAATATTTTTCACGACATCCTTAATAATCCTTAAAAACATGGTTACATCTGTAATTTATCTATACCGGTCTTTGTAGGTACAGAATACAAGCAGGCTATGTACAGTATTTTAGATTACGGTGTATTTTATCTATTTCTGTTTAATACACTGGTAGATAATATTTTGCTGCAAATTAAAGCTTAAAATGTAATTTCTGCTTGGGTTTGTTTTTGTTATATTTTTGATGTTTTCACTGATGTTTTTTTCGCTGATAGTCAAAAATTGGCATAAAAAAAATCGCATAACATCTTGAACAAATATCTGTCCAGGGATCAGTATTTCTTTAGTCATTTAACCAGCATAATGTCCCCACATCAATATTCTGATGGAACATTAATCACTTATGACAACTGTGAATAGATGCGGCAGCAGGGACAGATTAAATCCCCTTAAACATTCACACTTGAAAACAATACAAACAGAACTAAACAGTTCCAGAGGGTTGGCGCCTGTTATCGCAGGACAGGGATCATCTACAGTTTACTACTGTATTTTTCACTGCTTATATATTTTTGCCATAGTTTCATTTGGTTTTACACGATTTCATGTGTTATTTGTGTGTGTGTGTGTGAGCATGTGTGATAGAGAGAGCATGTGTGCGAGAGAGGGCTTATATTGTGATTTGTCAAAGGTTACAAAAGCCTGGCTTACTACTAATAATAAAAAATATTTTAATGTAACTAATGAGTCTCAATCACAAAATCAGCCAATGCTGTAAACAGAGGACACAACAAATTATATACTCTAAAACATCCATTTGAACATTCAAAACTTATTGTTAAAGTCAGCCCGTGGCTGTTCAGGGTCAAGTTTATGGGGCTTCTCTGTCTTTCGCTAATTTTACTTCTGACTCGAAACCAATGTGGCTTATTAAAATTGCACTGTTTTATTGGACATGGCTGTTTGGTAATGTTCAGCAAAATAAACACTGTCTATGGTTTAAATATACTTTGAAAAGTCATGAGGTAATAGAGACAAGTCTCATTAGATCCTTCTGCATTAATGTTATCGTGGTGTAAATTATTAAAGTATTGAGGTATTTCACTTGCGGACAAAATAGACCATGTGTATGTTTAGTATTTCTTTTCAACGGCTGGATTCACAGGTTTAATCAGCTATTTACAAGACTTTTATTTATTTATTTATTTAATTTATTTGTTTTATTTTTTTAAAGTCACTGGAGGTCATATAAGCATTTCACTGCATATCGAACTGTGCATGACTGCGTACGTGACTAATAAAATTTGAATTTTTAGGTTTTTACAACATTAAAGCACTTACAGCTAAAGTGCCACCGGTGTGTGTGTGTGTGTGCTCCTGCATTCGTCAGCTTTGTCTGAGCTGGCTTTAACACAAACACATTTGCGCGCCAGCAGGACGAAAAAAACGAAAATAACGAGAAGTCAGTACATTTTCCACTTAGATTTCTCACATTCCACTTCTTCCAAGTTTGGCTTTCCTAAGTTCTAAGAAAACTAAGGAAAATATTTTGGGACACTTAAGCACAAAACAGCACAGACGCAAATGATCAAGATTTTGATTGTTGTCATTTTCTCAAACATGATTTTCCAACTTGGCGTTTATAAAGATTCAGACAGACTGAATTTAAGAATGCACACCTAGTAACCTAAAACACACACACACACACACCGAAGAGCAAAGTGGAGATGCACATTCACACCCCTGACCGTCTTTTGTCTTGTAAATGAGGTATTCTCATTCACCTTCCAATCCCCCCAGCACACATACTCTTTGTCTGTACTGTACACTGTTGCTATGTTTGTTAGGGCACTTGGTTATACACAGCACTTTAATGTATAAAACACTTACTTCCTGGTTAGTTTTATTTTAAATATTGCTTTTTACCTTATTCAGCAAAATAAGCAATGTTATCATTGTGTAAATTATTAACATATTGATGTCTTTTAATTAAGGACAAAAACAGACCCTGCGCTTGTGTTTAGGACTGATGCTGAACAGCTGTGTTCATAGGTTTAATCAACGATTTACAAGACGACAGTTAAAGCATTTGTGGATGGAGAGGTGTGTCTGTGTGCGCTCCTGCATTTCTTCGTTGGCTTTAACACAAACACATTTGTGCAGACAGGTCTAAAGAACCCCAATTAGCACCATGTCATAGTCAGTATTCTCCACTGAGGTTTCTCACCTTCCACTCCTCCTAAGATTGTCTTTGCTCTTTTGATGGAGTTCTTAAAACCCAAAAATTTATTTATACTGAGGAAAAATTATTAAGGGCCACATGATCACAAACACAAACTAGCACAGATACATATGATCAAGTGTTTAATTGTTGTTTTCATTTGTTTCCATTACCAGTAATAATAATAATAATAATAATAATAATAATTATTATTATTATTAGCCCAACTCTTTGACTATTTAAAACAAAGTTGTCTCCCATTTATGATTTTTTTCATATTTGGCTCCAAAGCTTTGGAATAGCCTTCCAGACACTGTTCGGGGAGCAGACACGGTTTCCCAATTCAAAAGTAGGCTCAAGACGCATCTCTTTAATCTGGCATACGCGTAACTCAACCCATAACCTCATACTTCATTACACTTATCCTGAATGGCAACTACGCTAATTCTCTCCATCTTTTCTGTATTTTTCTACCCATCCTGAGACATCTGGAGATTGTGCCAGCTTCAGTAGACAAAGGCCAACCCTGCGAGGTTTCTAAAGCATCTTGAGAAGGACCTGCTCCAGCTAGATTCTGCTTTATGATGGCTGGAGCTACACATCCTGCTCCTGTGCTTCCAGTGATCTGACCCCATCTGCCCTCTGCACCTACTGCTGAACTGAATCTACACAACTTCTGATATATTGAACTTTCACCTGCACAACACACTTAATGTTATTTCTATCTGTTATCACCCAGATGAGGATGGGTTCCCTGTTGAGTCTGGTTCCTCTCAAGGTTTCTTCCTATTGCCATCTCAGGGAGTTTTTCCTTGCCACTGTCGCCGTCACCCTTGGCTTGCTCATCAGAGACATTTCATTCATCATTCATTCATTTAATTATTATCTAGACACATTTTTCTCACACATACACACTTCCAAATATTTTCTTTTCTTTTCTTTCTTAAAAAAAAAAAAAAAATCTTTCATTTTTTTCTTGTGAAGCTGCTTTGGGACAATGACCATTGTTAAAAGCGCTATATAAATAAAATTGAATTGAATTGAATTTTAAAAATAAAATTTATTCTTCCAAAACTTTTTGCTTAAATGTCATTAAAATACCTGGATAACACCAGCTGCTTTTCAGTCTATCAACTATCAAAGGACTGAATATAACTGTATGGAACAGTTTAAGTCTTTTTTTCCCCCCAAAGTATTAGACATTTTTTGTAATTCTATGTTCAGAATATAGACCTGACCAAACATCATTCAAAAGCTGTTGCACTGTGACGTCATTCCTACTCTGAAGTCATTCCTACTCCTAAACAATCATCAACAGCTTTTTCAGGCTTCTCCAGTAGCTCCAAAAGGCCAACCGCTAATGTTAACCAGTAAACTCGCATCTAAAGCAGTTATAGTTAATGAAATTATCACAGATCAGGAGTTTGATATACTCTGTTTAACAGAAACCTGAATTAAACAGGACGAGTATGTAGCTCTAAATGAAGCTAGTCCTCCTGGACACAGCTACATACACCAGCCTCGGTTAACTGGTAGAGGAGGAGGCATCGCAGTTATTCACAATGATAATTTGACTATTGTACAAAAACACGGACACAAATTTAATTCATTCGAAATTCTTTATAGTAACATAAGTGTATTTAACTATATTAAGTCAGCTAAGTCGATCCCGCTAATTGTCATTTACAGACCTCCAGGGCCGTACTCGGAATTTCTTAGTGAATTTGCAGATTTCCTCTCAAACCTAGTCGTTTCTGTAGACAAAGTGTTAATTGCTGGAGGTTTTAATATTCATTTTGAAAACCCAGAAGACCCTCTAAGAACTGCATTTATGTCTATACTGGACTCGGTAGGAGTAAATCAGTATGTAGTAGGACCCACTCATAAAGCAGGTCACACTTTAGATTTAATAATATTATTTGGATTAAGTATAAGAAATTTATTCACAATACCACTATCTGAAGTTATCTCAGATCACTATCTTGTCTCAATTCAAGTGTGTCACAATAATAATGTACACACAGCGCCGCGCTACCGTATGAAACGTACATTCACATCAACTACCAAACAGAGTTTTATCAGTAATCTCCCAGAGTTCCCAACTACGATTAGATCACCGTCTGACCCCACAGAACTCGATCAGGCGACTGAATATTTAGAGTCGACATTTCGCTATACCCTAGATAATGTAGCTCCAGTCAAAAGAAAAATTATTAGAGATAAAAAACTTGCTCCCTGGTATAACGATCACACGCGCACTTTAAAACAGACCGCTCGGAAATTAGAACGTAAATGGCGTCAAACTAAATTACTAGTATTTCAAATAGCATGGAAGGAGAGCATCCTGAACTATAGAAAAGCTCTTAGTGTAGCTAGATCAACATATCTCTCCACTCTTATAGAAAATAACAAAAATAATCCTAGATTCTTATTTAATGCTGTAGCCAAATTAACCAGAAATAAGACCACTGCAGAAATCTCCACAACAACATCATGCAATAGTGAGGACTTCATGAACTTTTTTAATAATAAAATTGTAAATATTAGGCATAAAATTGAGGTTTTGAAACCGAACAATGTAATTGATGCAGATGTTAATCTAGCCATGTCAGATCAGAACCTAGAATACTTTACTCCCCTTGAAGAGAATGAACTAATTTCACTTATCTCTTCTTCAAATTCATCAACCTGTATATTAGATCCTGTACCGACACATTTTCTTAAACAGATAGTACCAGCAATAATAGAACCCCTGTTGAGAATAATTAATTCTTCACTCAGCATTGGATATGTTCCAAAATCTTTTAAATTAGCAGTTATCAAACCAATAATTAAGAAACCTGACCTCGACCCCTGTCAGCTGTCCAGTTACAGACCAATATCAAACCTCCCCTTTATCTCTAAGATCCTGGAAAAGATAGTAGCGGAGCAGCTATGCTCATATATACATAGAAATGGCATACATGAACTGTATCAGTCAGGATTTAGGCCTCATCACAGTACAGAGACAGCGGTCGTTAAAGTAGTAAATGACATTCTATTGGCCTCTGATCAGGGTTGTGTAACTATGCTTGTATTACTTGACCTCAGTGCAGCTTTTGACACTGTTGATCACGCTATTTTTCTTCACAGATTAGAAAATGTAGTGGGAATTAAGGGTACAGCCCTCTCCTGGCTCAGATCCTATCTGACCCATCGTTATCAGTATGTAGACTTAAATGGTGATTATTCTGCATGTTCTCTAGTGGAGTTTGGCGTTCCGCAGGGTTCAGTTTTAGGTCCACTGCTTTTTTCCCTTTACATGCTTCCTCTGGGCAACATAATCCGTAAGCATGGTATTAGTTTTCATTGTTATGCTGACGATACACAGTTATATGTCTGAGCAAAACCTGATGAGAAAAAACAGCTTACTAAAATTGAGCAATGTGTGCAGGACATAAGAAATTGGATGCTAATTAACTTCCTTCTGCTAAATCCGGATAAGACAGAAGTTCTAGTCATAGGACCGCATACAGCTAGGAGTAAAATTTTAGATCACACCGTAACTTTAGATGGCCTTTCTATTCCATCAAATGCAACAGTGAAAGACCTTGGTGTGATTATTGATTCCAGCCTTTCATTTGAAGCACATGTAGATAATATTACCAGGATAGCATTCTTTCACCTCAGAAATATTGCCAGAATAAGAAATTTATTGTCGCTAAACGACGCAGAAAAACTAGTTCATGCTTTTATCACCTCTAGGTTGGACTATTGTAATGCCTTACTGTCTGGTTGTTCAGCTAGATGCATAAATAAGCTTCAGCTAGTCCAGAATGCAGCAGCGAGAGTCCTCACTAGAACCAGAAGATATGAGCACATCACCCCTATTTTATCTTCACTCCATTGGCTCCCTGTGAAATTTCGCATTGATTTTAAAATCCTACTCTTGACATATAAAGCATTAAATGGTCTCGCGCCGCAGTACCTGAGCGAAATGCTAGTGTCCTACGATCCGCCACGCCTACTTCGATCAAAGGATGCAGGCTGCTTGTCAGTACCGCGTATTATGAAAAATACAGCTGGGGGCAGAGCTTTTTCTTATAAAGCCCCAAAGTTATGGAATAGTCTTCCAAATAGTGTTCGGGACTCAGATACAGTCTCAGTGTTTAAGTCCAGGCTAAAAACCTATTTATTTAGCCAAGCATTTTTATAAATAGATTTGCCATAGGTAAAGGAGCAGATCTGGGGGACTCATGGACGTAGAGTATTATGGTGAACTGGTATGTTTGGATGCTGTCTTCCTCACTCTCATTGATCACTCAGGTTTGCTGACGGTGAGGTGATTGTTTGCTTTACATGTCAGGAAGCCCTCATGTTTGTGTTTCCTTCTGGCTTTCCCTTTTAGTTATGCTGTCATAGTTAGTCCTGCCGGAGTCTCTGCTTGCACTCTACAGTTAATATACATTCACATTATACATTGTGTGACTGTGACCATACCTGACTGCCATCTCTCCTCTTCTTCTCTTTCCCCCCCTCTTTCTTTTTCCTCTCTCCTCCTGTCTTCCCCTTTCACTCTTTCTCTCTCTCTCTGTCGAGCTACACATGTCGTTCCTGAGCTGCCAGTGATCCAGACTCCCTCTGCCCTCCGGACCTGTCTGACCCATCCTGGTGCCCCGCTTCTGGCTGAAGATCTCGTCACATGGATGCCCCGTGTGTCTCTCTGGGATGCGTCTGGTGTTCTGGGAATGATTCTCTCTACCTAGAAAATGGTTCTGGCCTTGACTGGTGTTGGCAACTGTTTCTCTGGGGACTTGACAGTTCGATAGTTCATGACTGGAACTTCTTACAAGTCTACCTGGGTCTTCAATAACTACCTGGACTCCATATTAACATCAATTAACATCAGCTATTATAGCTGAACTGCCTCCCACCCTACACACTGTATAAATGCAGATCATTTACTGCTTTCTGTTTCACCCAAATGAGGATGGGTTCCCTGTTGAGTCTGGTTCCTCTCAAGGTTTCTTCCTATTACCATCTCAGGGAGTTTTTCCTTGCCACTGTCGCCCTCGGCTTGCTCACCAGGGACAAACTGACCATTTTGATTCATACAAATTCACATTTCATACAAACTTAAATAATTCTTCTGACTATGTAAAGCTGCTTTGCGGCAATGAAAATTGCTAAAAGCGCTATACAAATAAAATTGAATTGAATTGAATTAAACTTTGTTAACGTTAACCCCGGTCTGTCTGTGTTATAGTCTGCATTAAATTAACCAAGAATTTACTTAATGCGCTTTTCATACAAATAAGTTAAGCGATATAACACTCGTATATGAGCATTAGTTCATCTCAGAACTTATCGAGTACTGAAATCCCCCCCACACACACAAATCTCCCCCCACTCCTTAACTGATAAACACTTCAGGGTTTTTATCCAGCTCATTACTGTAACTAAGCGCTCGCGCTACTGTGCAAAGTCACAACCAGAGTGGATAAAATATAAACCCGGTTATGAGCGTTTAGCTCGCTAGGTCTTGTACATCTATCCTCAGCTTGTGTCCCTCATGAACTGCATCACATTATATTCCAGTCACAGAAATAACCTGCAGATTAACTCTATCCTAAAGAATAAATAAATGCTGAATTTATCCAGACAACACTCTGAATTCAGAAGGTATTTTCATAGAGCACAAACACTCCTCATCGGGTAGTGCAGCTTTAATAATAGGGACATTAATCATATTTTCGAAGCTTTAGCATCTTTTTGAGGAAAAGATGAGTGACATTGTGAGTTTGTGACACTGACAGTAAGCTGTAATGTTAACTCCAGACTTGGTAAACAGACCATTAAGTTATCTAAAGTCACATCTGACCACTGCTGGTGCTGCCAGTGATTTTCAAAACGGCCAATAAAAAACTAAACTGGGAAATAAACTGTAAACTACCACAAACAAAATTTATATACAAAAATAAAGAAAGAAAGAAAAGTCACCACTTACTGCGAACAGTCCATTAAACCGCCATCTTCATCTTTGTAGTGCAGTTTGGTAGCGTCAGTTCGGCGGGAGTGGGTTGTTAAAATCACGTGATTGCAACTCAGCACAGCTAAATTGCTGGCGTGCGTTAACGTGTTCTTGAGAACAAAGCGCCATCTAGTGGTGGAACCAGGTAAATGAATAAATAGGACTTGAATGGTCGTATTTACTGTAAAATCTTGACACACATTTCTGGCAGGAGAGGGAGGGGGACTACCCCGTCCACAGGGCAGCCATATGCCATTCACGTGCCATTCACACGGCTGCAGCTATTTGACGTGGCTCCCTCTGTACATTTGCAGATGCAGAAAAGTTAGTCCATGCGTTTGTCTTCTCCAGGCTGGACTTTTGCAATGCGCTTCTCAATGGGACTTGAAAGAAAACAAAAAAAACAAAAGCTGCAGTATATTTAAAACTGCGCTACTAGAATCCTGATGTGAGCACGTAAATGACCATATAATGCCCACCCTTAAGTCTTTTCATTGGCTCCCTGTTTCATTCAGAATTGAATACAAGGTTCAATTCAATTTAAATTAAATTTTATTTTTATGGCTCTTTTAACAATTGACATTGTCGCAAAGCAGCTTTATACAATCAAAATAATTATTTAAGTTTGTATGAGATGTAAATGTGTATAAATCAAAATGATAAGACTGATGAGCAAGCCAAACAATGTGAATGTATATTTTGTGCAGAGTGAAAGCGGGGACTCTGGCAGGGTCCAGAAGGAAAGACAGACATGAGGGGGAACAAGGATGTAGAGCAACCGATCACTTCACTGTCAACAAACCTGAGTGATCAATGAGAGTGGGGAAGACAGCATCTGAACAGCTGATCTAAGACAGCATCTGTCCCCCAGATCTGCTCCTTTACCTAAGGCTAATCTATTTACAAAAATGCTTGGCTAAATAAATAGGTTTTTAGCCTAGACTTAAACACTGAGACTGTGTCTGAGTCACTAACATTATTTAAAAAACTATTCCATAACTTTAGTAAAAAAGCTCTGCTTCCTGCTGTAGTTTTTATAATACATGGTACTAACAAGCAGCTTGAATCTTTTGATCGAAGTAGGCATGGTGGATCGTAAGACACTAGCAGTTCACTCAGCCGAGGTGAAAAGATTTTGTACTCAAGTAAAAGTACTGTTACTTCAGTGAACTTTTACTGAAGTACAAGTAAAGTTACCCTTATTAAAATCTACTCAAGTAAAAGTAAAAAATCTCATTAAAAATGTACTCAGAGTAAAAGTAACTTTTTTTTTTAACAGCGGGGGTGGGGGGTGGAAAAATCTACTTAATTACAGTAATGCGAGTAAATGTAATTCGTTACTTTCCACCTCTGTCACTGAGATACTGTAGCGCGAGACCATTTATTGCTTTATATGTCAAAAGTAGTATTTTAAAATCAATGCAAAATTTCACAGGGAGTCAATGAAGTGAAGATAAGATAGGGGTGATGTGCTCATATCTTCTAGTTCTAGTGAGGACTCTCGCTGCTGCATTCTGGACTAGCTGAAGCTTGCTGGAGCTTGACGGCTGCGTGCGGCAAGCTGTGAAAATGCCCTTCATTACCCGTAGGGGGCAGTCGTGTTTCAGTCTTAAGTATTGTGTGTCTACTGAAGCCGAAAATGCGTTATTTACATTTACATTTAGGCATTTGGCAGACGCTCTTATCCAGAGCGACTTACATTTTTATCTCATTACACATCTGATCAGTTGAGGGTTAAGGGCCGCGCTCAAGGGCCCAACAGTGGCAACTTGGTGGTTATGGGGTTTGAACCTGGGATCTTCCCAACCGTAGTCCAATGCCTTAACCACTGAGCTACCCCTGCTCCCTGGTTATCTTAGTCGCTTATTAACAGCAAGTGACAGAGCTCATAAACATGTTGAGCTCAAACTGTAAAATACTGATATGTATTTATTCTTCATTTTCTTCTCTCCTTCAAAGATGATACTTCTTTAACTGCGCTTTCTCCATTTAGTATTATTATTATTATTAGTAGTAGTAGTAGTAGTAGTTCTCCGAATTTATTATTATTGTTATTATTTTTATTATAATTGTAACGCACCCCCGCATGTGTGCAAAAAGACGAAGTATAACTAATAATACAAAAATGTATGATATGTTAGCCTAAAACAATATTGTTTTATTTTGTTTATCCTGGGTCAAAATTACTTTACTCACACTGTTGGGTTGCTTTTGCTATGAATACTAAAAGTGCTGCATGATTAAACTCAATGCAAAAATCATTGCATTAAGTTTAAAGCAAAGCTTTTGATTTAGCAAAGCTATACTACAAAAAATGAGAGCGAGTGGAATGGACACCGTCCCGCCCTAACAGGCCAGATTTCCCCTTAAAGGTCTTCCAATTATCTATGAAGCCCACATTATTTTCGGAGCACCACCTGGACATCCAGTGGTTCAGCGACCATAACCTGCTGTAAGCTATGTTGCCACGTCTCATTGGGATGGGACCAGAGCATACTACTTCATCGGACATTCGCCTTCACTAATTTAACCACCGCTAAAAAGTTATTCTTGCTAACCTCTGACTGACGAAGGCGTATATCATTAATTCCAGCATGTATCACTATCTTTGAGAACCCGTTCTGTCCTAGAGCCCCAAGATTACTTATGTCCGGTACTCTGGCTCCCGGGATACACCTAACCACTGCCGCTGTCGCCCCTAAAGGCCTAGCTATTCTCACCTCAGTGCTTCAGTATAGAGTCTTCTATAACCAGAGCTCTTTCTATTTCTTTCTCTTTAAATAACACAACTTTAGAAAAAAAACAACAGAGGTAATTGAGCTACTGTCCTGCAAAAAGGGATAGTTAAGAACACAGAAGGTTGATAAAGAAAAAAACGAAACAGTGCAAAAAGAATAGTGCAAGTGTGCTTATTTTAGTTTATTAAAGTGACAATAAAGAGCAATTTAAAGCAGTATACAAAATAGGGTACAAATACAGTATGAACAGGATATGTACATTTATATATACAAGTTATTTCCTGGGTTGAGGTAGTGAAAGCACCAATGGTGCATGGAGCATAAAGTGACAATTGCAAGTGTGTGATTGAGTGTGTGTGTGTGTGTGTGTGTGTGTGTGTGTGTGTGAAATTAAAGAGTCAGAGTATAACGCTGGGAGAGACCGAAGAGCACAGGGGAGGCAGAGCTGGAAGGGAGTTGAGCTTCCTGATCCTCTTATGGATAAAGCTATCCTTTAGTCTGCTTGTCCTGGCTTGGAGACTTCTTAGTCTCCTCCATGATGGTAGCAGACTAAAGAAGCTCTGAGTTGGGTGGGTAGGGTCACGGGCAATGTTGAGAGCTTTGTGTGAGGCAGGTGTTGTAAATTTCCAGGAGGGAGGGGAGAGAGACACCAACGATCTTCTCAGATGCTCTCACTATGCGCTGGAGTGTTCTCTGGCAGCACGCATTGCAGGCGCCGAACCACACAGTGATGCAGCTGGTCCGGATGCTTTTAATGGTGCCTCTGTAGAAGGTGTGCATAATGGGCGTCAGGGCTCCGGTTCTTTTCAGCTTACAGAGAAAGTAGAGACGCTGTTGTGCTTTCCTGGCTAGAGCTGCAGTGTTGGTGGACCAGAAGAGATCTTCTGTAATGTGCACACCCAAAAACTTGGTGCTCCTTACCCTCTCCACGATCGCACCATTGATGGACAGCGGAGAGTGTTGGGTGTATGTTCTCCTGTAATCAACCACAATCTCCTTCATCTTTTCCACGTTCAGGGAGAGATTGTTGTCTGTGCACCAACTGGCCAGGCGGCTTACCTCACTCCTGTAGTCTTATCTTAGCTTTGGCTGAACGAGTATGCCGCCGAGTCGTCACCCACTCGGGGGAGTCGGGGGCTGGGTATCTCCGCCTGCAGCACCCAGACTGTCCGCTATGGGAATAACACTGCTCTCTAACCCTCTCTAAAGTCTGGATGTGCTCCTCTAACGCTGATATCTTCTCCATCAGAGTGCTCACTAACACACACCTATCACAAGTAAAATTACCACCAATGACAGAGGAAGAATGTCTAAACATCCTGCACTCTACACACTAAGCAAGCTAAATATTGTCCATTATAAAGTACCTGAGTCAGAGTTTAGTTGTTCCGAGCTGAATTTTGTTTGTTGTTCAAAGAAGAAGAATTTCGTGCGTTCTCCAAAAAGTGCAAAAAATGGGGGAAAAAGGCGAAGCCAAATAGTAAGAAGATGTAAAAAACTAGTTGCTATTAATATTATTATTTTATAAACGAAAAAGCTATATAATTTAAACGCTGATACAAACGCGAAACTTTCACGACAACGATACGAAAACAGGAAAGTACGTCACCTTAAATGATATCTATTCTGCTCTGGATTTTAAATTGTACTGTGCTGCTATTTTTATTGACTTGGCCAAGGCTTTTGACTCTGTCAATCACAAATGTCTTATTGATAGGCTTTATAATACTGGCTTCTCTGACAAATCCGTGTCTTGGTTTTCTAATTATCTAAGTGAGAGAGTGCAGTCTGTGAAATCTGAACAACTCCTTTCCCAGCCTCTCCCAGGCACAAATGGCGTCCCACAGGGATTAATACTTGGACATACACTTTTTTCTATTTATATTAATACTGTAGCTAACTCTGTTACAGATTCATCTATCCATCTTTACCCCAATGATACAATTCTTTACTCTAATGGTCCTTCTCCTGCTACAGTCTTGCAGCAACTACAACGTAGTTTTAATAGATTGCAACAGACTCTTTTCAATTTGCATCTCCAGCTAAATACTTGCAAAACTAAAGTCAGGTGGTTTGGAAAAATAGGTCTCGTTCCATTAAGCTCTCCAAGTATCTGCTCCCTAAATATCTGGGAATTTAGCTAGATACCATTCTGTCTTTTCAAAACACATTGATAATTTGAAGGGTTAGATCAAATCAAAACTTGGGTTCGTTTATAGAATGCGTTCTGCATTTACATTATCTGCTAGGAAAACTCTGGTGCAAATGATCATTCACCCCATGTCTGATTATGGTGAAGTTATTTACAGATCAGCATCGGCCTGCTTCAAAACCTTGACGTTTTCTACCACTCTGCCATCCGGTTCATAACAAATGCTCTTTTCAAAACTTATCACTGTACCCTGTATTCTTCTCTCAACTGGTCGTCATTGCACACCCGCCACAAAACCCATTGACTTATGGTCATTTACAAAACTTTCCTTGGTTTGTCCCCTCCTTACTTACAAGAACTGTTACACTCTTTCCCTTCTGGTTATAACACTCATTCTGCTAACTTGATTCTGCTGACAGTTCCTAAGGCTGCCTCTGTATTTGGCCTGTCGTTTTTTTAAAACGCTGCTGCTAAAGACTGGAATGACCTGCAAAAAATATTAAAACTGGATAATCTCATTCCTAAGTCTGCTTTTCAATCTCGGATCTCAGCTTACTATTAAGACGTGTTGCTGTTATTTAGTCTAGCTGCTCTTACTCATTGCTGCTCCATTGTTTACATTGTTTATATAACATTTTTAAAAATATATACAGTGGTGTGAAAAACTATTTGCCCCCTTCCTGATTTCTTATTCTTTTGCATGTTTGTCACACTTAAATGTTTCTGATCATCAAACACATTTAACTATTAGTCAAAGATAACACAAGTAAACACAAAATGCAGTTTTTAAATGATGGTTTTTATTATTTATGGAGAAAAAAAATCCAAACCTACATGGCCCTGTGTGAAAAAGTAATTGCCCTCTGAACCTAATAACTGGTTGGGCCACCCTTAGCAGCAATAACTGCAATCAAGCGTTTGCGATAACTTGCAACGAGTCTTTTACAGCGCTCTGGAGGAATTTTGGCCCACTCATCTTTGCAGAATTTTTGTAATTCAGCTTTATTTGAGAGTTTTATAGCATGAACCGCCTTTTTAAGGTCACGCCACAACATCTCAATAGGATTCAGGTCAGGACTTTGACTAGGCCACTCCAAAGTCTTCATTTTGTTTTTCTTCAGCCATTCAGAGGTGGATTTGCTAGTGTGTTTTGGGTCATTGTCCTGCTGCAGCACCCAGGATCGCTTCAGCTTGAGTTGACGAACAGATGGCCGGACATTCTCCTTCAGGATTTTTTGGTAGACAGTAGAATTCATGGTTCCATCTATCACAGCAAGCCTTCCAGGTCCTGAAGCAGCAAAACAACCCCAGATCATCACACTACCACCACCATATTTTACTGTTGATATGATGTTCCTTTTCTGAAATGCTGTGTTACTTTTACGGCAGATGTAACGGGACACGCACCTTCCAAAAAGTTCAACTTTTGTCTCGTCGGTCCACAAGGTATTTTCCCAAAAGTCTTGGCAATTATTGAGATGTTTTTTAGCAAAATTGAGATGAGCCTTAATGTTCTTTTTGCTTAAAAGTGGTTTGCGCCTTGGAAATCTGCCATGCAGGCCGTTTTTGCCCAGTCTCTTTCTTATGGTGGAGTCGTGAACACTGATCTTATAGAAGGCAAGTGAGGCCTGCAGTTCTTTAGATGTTGTCCTGGGGTCTTTTGTGGCCTCTCGGATGAGTTGTCTCTGCGCTCTTGGGGTAATTTTGGTCGGCCAGCCACTCCTGGGAAGGTTCACCACTGTTCCATGTTTTTGCCATTTGTGGATAATGGCTCTCACTGTGGTTCGCTGGAGTCCCAAGGCTTTGGAAATGGCTTTATAACCTTTACCAGCCTGATAGATCTCAATTACTTTTGTTCTCATTTTTTTCTGAATTTCTTTGGATCTTGGCATAATGTCTAGCTTTTGAGGTGCTTTTGGTCTACTTCTCTGTGTCAGGTAGCTCCTATTTAAGTGATTTCTTGATTGAAACAGGTGTGGCAGTAATCAGGCCTGGGGGTGCCTACAGAAATTGAACTCTTAACTGTGATAAACCACAGTTAAGTTCTTTTTTTACAAGGGGGGCAATCACTTTTTCACACAGGGCCATGTAGATTTTTAGTTTTTTTTCTCCCTTAATAACGTAAACCTTCATTTAAAAACTGCATTTTGTGTTCAATTATGTTATCTTTGACTAATAGTTAACGGTTTTTGATGAGCAGAAACATTTAAGTGTGACAAACATGCAAAAGAATAAGAAATCAGGAAGGGGGCAAATAGTTTTTCACACCACTGTATGTATCTTATTTACTGTTTTTGCTTTTATTTATTTTTTGTTATGTTATTTATATTGTATATATGTATCTTTCTTAAAATGTCTTACTATTATTGGTCCGAATACGAAACCTGTTCTTAATCTGTCTTGCCTGGTTAAATAAAGGTAAATAAAAAAAATAAAAATAAAAAAAATGAACAGTCTTAGCTTCAGATCAGAGGTGCTGGCTGTGTATTCAGTGTGTTTAGATTTTTTTGCTCTATATTAATTTAATTACTAAAACAGACTTTCTGAGTCTTTGTACATTTTTGCTTAGCTATGGAAATTTGGTGAAACCCTCAGTGACGAATCTATGCAGCTAGCAGATGGTTGGTTTAGCCTGTCTGTCTGCTAAGTGCCCTTCTTACCCACCAGTGCATCTATGGGGATGCCCATCCCTATCTAAAAGAACATATTACTTTACATATATTTACATGCAACCTCCGCTCTGTCTCAGTTCATCTTCTAAAACCTCAGAAGACCAAGCTTCATACTATGGGAGATCGGGCTTTTTGCTCAGCAGCACCTAGACTATGAAATGCTCTTCCAGAGTATCTGAGGATGCCACAGACTACTAATGACTTTAAATAAACTCTGTATTTTGGAGCAATGAGACCAAGATTAATGTTTTTGGAACTGATAGCTTCATAACTGTATGGCATCCCAAAGGTGAAAAGTACAAAAAAAATATTAATGGTGCCTACAGTAAAACATGGTGGATCTTTCTATGGGACTGCATGTGTGCTTAAATTCAAGAGGTATTGCTCTATATTGAAAGAGAAGATGCTACCATCACTCTGTGACTTTGGTCGCCGTGAACTTTTCCAACATGACAATGATACAAAACATCATTGGGTGAACATTCACAGGGTGAAAGTAATTTACTGGACAAGTACAGTATGTCTCCTGATCTGAACCCAAACATTTACTGTATATATGTAAAAAATATTAAACAAAATGTACATTTTAACATTATAAAACAGTAGGGATGTACAATTTTCCTAAACCAGTTGTGTGTGTGTCGAGTTATCTGGGAATTTGCACATCAGCCTCCGCTTCAAACTCGAAAAAAGCCATAGCCAACTACAGGGGACATGGGGATTAACTTTGGAATCACTTTTAATTCTTGTGTCTGACAGCTTTGCAGGTTACACAATAATCATTTAAAGTGGATTTAACTAAGTGAGAGAGAAAGGTCAATAACCTTAAATGAAAACCAGAAAAGGGTACATCACTATTCCTGATAAATAACAGTTAAATCACTACTTTTAAAAACAAAAGTTTAATAAAATGTAAACAAAAACACGAAAACAGAACTAACACATGTTATTCTATTAACCCTTTAAAGGCATGTAATACACAACATCATATTACATTTTTTGTGAATATATGGAAACACTTAAATAACAATCACAGCATAACATAAGTTACTCTTTGTCTTGTAATGATCACAATAGTGTTTAAATTAAACATCAAATAATTCAGTCAAGATTTAAGTAATTAGTCCTTCGTATAAGTAAAGAGCGGTATTATCATACCATCAGTGTCCCTGAGATGACCAGCTGCCGATGCGCTTCCCTGTCTCACATATGCTGGATGCTTGTATGTTGAGTCTGTACCATTGCTCCATTAGTGACTGTGAGGTGATGCATACTGTGATGTCATACTCTGATCAGTCACAGTTGTTCCTTTGTCAAGTGACTTCAGCTCCATCATTTCACAAATTCAACTTTACAGTGTGTGTGTTTAATTATTACCTATTCAATGTGAAAAAAATACTTCCTCTGTCACTTTTTTCTTAATAGAAAAAAGTACGTTTTTTAAGCTAAGTGTTTACCTTAGCTGTCTTTAGGAGTCTTTTTTTGAACAAAAAGACTACACAGAATGTTGCTTAAAACAATATTACAAAAACAGACCATGCCCAGGATGTCCTTCCTAACATGATCCTTCCATTGTATTTAGGGCTTGGCACTGCATATAGTGGGTTTGGGTATTAGGTTGAAATTAAACCCGGAAAATGAAAAGAAACCTACCACTGAGCCACCGGTGCAAATCCATCTTTTATGTATGCAAAGTAGACAAAAAGGAAGTCCTAGTTTGGGGTCAACTCAACACTACTACATCTTGCTGAACATCTAAACAGTGTTGTTATTATTTATTCATCAGACATTTTGTCAGTAAATTTATCAAAAACAAATTTAAGTAGATACATATGCTAATTAGCAAAAATCAGTACATAGGAACACAAATTTATAGAACTGACTTTGGATGGAGTGACAGGAAGACTCCATCAGGATATTTTACTCTCAGTGTTGTAAGGAGATGTAACATACCTTCATATAGACTGTATGATTGTAACAGGAAACCTCTGTGTTCAGGAGCACAGACTTCACCAGACTCCTGGACGTCTTATCTTTCTTATTGAAAAATGCACGACTGTCCTTTCTCACAGCATCAGCTTTGAGCTCCAGTGACACATTTAGGCCACTCCTTACTCCCCCTAGGAGAGAAGATAGTCACAGTTATCATAGTAGTGCCTTAGTGGTGCTTCCTGGACCTGCTTCCTAGACCTAAACTGGCACCAGTAGTACTGGAGTGATTGTCTCTGTGTTTGTTTCCTGTAACCTAAGCATATTGTACCTGTAAACTGCAATGAGCTGCAGATGTAAAAACAAAACAAATTTTATAAAAAAAAACATATTTAAAAAAAAACATTTTATATGACAATATTATGCCAACTAAGGGCATCTGGTGTTTTATACACACACACACACACACACACCTGTCTTTTGGACTAGTGCCTCGACAGAGCAGCCGGGCCGATGAACAAGGCACAGATAGTATTGCTGCATCAGATGTGTATGGCTTCTCACCCTTCTTGAAAAGTCAGGCAAATGATGTTCAACTCAAATTTGGGATTGTGGTAAAATTTGAAAAACTGATTCAACATTTACAGAAGACTTTTATTTACATGAGGCTCTTAATAAAACATATGAACGGTGCAAATGTTTAAAAAAAAACAACATACATCTATAAATGACAATCCTGGCCGAGGTGGCTCAGGAGCCCAAAGCAGTCCTTCCTGTGAACATTCTGTGAGTGGAAGACCTGAAATCAGCAGAGAACTTGTCACCAACCAGACGCATCTGTCCATAGTAACTGTAAACATTTCCAAGCCATTTCCACATGTTTGGATCATTAAAGGATATCCTGCGAGGCCAGGCATGAAGCAAGTTATACTACTCAAAAAAGAGGAACAGTTATACTTATACATGAAAAATTTCCTTTTTTATTTAGAGAACAACAGAGCGACACAGAGGGAAGATTTATATTAATTAAAGGTACTTTATATGATCAAGAAATTACTTTGATGAATGCCTATGCTCCCAATACAGATACCCCCAAATTTATGAGCAATATTGTTACTTTATTCAATCAATACTGTACTTCTTTAGGGCTTTTAGCAGGGGACTTTAATTGTTGCTTGGATGCAAATTTGGATAGGTCTATATTCTCAATGTGTAACCTAGCCTCCAGTGAAGTAGGCTTAGTTGATATATGGAGAGAATTAAATCCTGGGACCAGAGACTCTACATTTTACTCAACAAGACATAATACATATTCCCACATAGATATGTTTCTTTTGCCTCAAGAATATATTTCCTTTGTAAATGCATGTACTATTGGATCAATACTTGTATCAGATCATGCACCAGTTAATCTTAATCTCTCCATAGGTCAAGGCTCACCTCAACATAAACACTGGAGGTTAATTTCCTCATTACTTAATAATAATGATGCATGTAACAATATTAAAGAATAGTCCAAATATTATATAACTGACAATGCTGCCTCGGACGTTTCACCAGCTGTTATGTGGGATGCTGCAAGGGAAATAATTAGAGGAAACCTAATATCCTATACTTCTGCCAGAAAAAGGGCAACAAAGCAGCGCATGGTGGGGCTAATGTCAGAACTCTCCAAAAATGAACATCTTCATAAACAGCATCCTGTAGAAGATAATCTTAAAAAATTACATGATATTAGAAACTAGGTAAAATAGAAACTGAAAATAGAAATGTATTGTACAAATAAAAATATAATGGTGTGCAAATATGCATAGAAAAAGTGACTTTGTGCAAAGGTTATTTAAGTGTCTTTGTGCAATGGTCCAGAATGTAAACGTGAACATGTAGTGTAGATGTGCGTGGAGTTGTCCATAGTGTCCATGGATGTAAAATGATTAATTGATTGATTGTGAAAATTGTGAAAATATTGTGTTAATTCTGCATAGTGGTGTGGTTGAGAGACCTTATCGCCTGCGGGAAGAAGCTCCTCCTCAGTCTCTCTGTGTTGGCCCTCAGGGAGCAGAATCGCTTCCCAGACCGCAACAGAGTGAACAGTCCATTGTTGGGGTGGCTGAGGTCCTTCACGACCTTCCTGGCCTTGGTCCAGCACCGCTTGGTGTAGATTGAGTGCAGGTCAGGGAGCTCGGTGCGGATGATGCGCTCAGCTGATCGCACAACCCTTTGTAGAGCTTGTCTGTCCTGCATGGTGCTGTTCCCGAACCAGGTCGCGATGTTTCCCATCAGGATGCTCTCTATGGTGCAGGAGTAGAAATTCCTGAGCACCTTGGAGGGCAGTCTAAAGTCTCTCAAGCGTCTGAGGTGGTACAGACGCTGCCGGGCCTTTTTTACCACGGTGTTGATGTGACAGGACCATGCCAGGTCCTGCGTGATGTGAACACCGAGGTATCTGAAGCTGTCCACTCTCTCCACTGGGCTCCTGTTGATGATGGGGGTCTGGTAGTTCCTCACCTGCTTTGCACTGAAGTCCACTATCAGCTCCTTTGTCTTGCTGACGTTCAGGAGGAAATTGTTTCTCTGGCACCAGTTCTCCAGATTTCCAACCTCCTCCAGGTAGGCCGTCTCATCGTTGTTGGTGATCAGGCCCACCACGACAGTGTCGTCAGCAAACTTGATGACGGTGGTGGAGTTGGTAGTGGCCACGCAGTCATAGGTGTACAGAGAGTACAGCAGGGGGCTTAGAACACAACCCTGGGGGGCTCCAGTACTGAGAGTGAATTGAGAAAATTGGAGATCCACTGACACATGGATGAGCTGAGTCACAGGTGCTCCAGCTTGGTGGTGAGTGCGGAGGGAATTATGGTATTGAATGCAGAGCTGTAGTCGATGAAGAGCATTTTCACATAATTCCCCCTCCGAGTGTCCAGGTGAGTGAGAGATGTATGGAGGAGATGTGAGATTGCATCGTCCGTGGAACGGTTTGGACGGTATGCAAACTGTAGTGGGTCCAGTGTGTCTGGTAGTGAAGAAATGATGAAGTCTCTGACTAGGCGTTTAAAGCACTTCATCACTACTGAGGTGAGAGCTATAGGGCGATTAAGAGAAGCAGGTTGAGGTTTCTTTGGGACAGGAACAATAATGGACTCTTTGAAGCATGTGGGGATCACCGACTGAGATAAAGAGATGTTGAATATCTCTGTGAACACAGGTGCTACCTAGTAGATTATTAGCTCATCAGTTGAAGAAGGAACGTGCGGAACATACAACTAAAGCAATTCGTAAGTCTAATGGTCAGTTGACATATCATACAAAATTGATCAATCAAGCATTCGCTGAATTTATAATGGGCTCTATAATTCTGAGAATCCCTCTGATTCAAATATACAAACATTTTTGGACTCCATAACTTTACCATCATTGGGGGAGAAGGGGATGGCATATGCATTGCATACTTTATTAGAAGTACAAGAAGCTATCAGATCCTTGGCGTTAGGGAAAACCCCTGGGTTAGACGGATTCCCTTCTGAATTTTATAAAGCATTTTGGCCTCAGATCGAACCGCTTTTTATGCCAATGGTAAATGATTTCTTTGAGAAAGGGAATCTCCCTGTAACAATGAAGACTGCTATTATAACTCTCATTTATAAAAAGGATAAAGATGCAACAGAATGCATGTCATATCGCCCAATTCTGTTACTTCCAGTTGATCTTAAAATTATATTTAAGCTTCTTGCCAACAGGCTGGAAAAAATTCTCCCCGGCTTAATTCACCCACATCAGACAGGTTTTGTCAAAGCTAGATATGGTTCAGATAATATTCGTAGGCTCTTGAAAATAATCAAGCATTTAAAATTAAATAACTTACAAACATTAATAGTATCCCCTTGCCGCCGAAAAGGCATTTGATAGAATAGAATGGAAATTTTCTATTTGCGGCACTAAAACAATTCGATATAAGTGATAAATTTATATCGCTGATCAAAAACTTATATAGTAATCCCTTAGCAAAAATCTGTACTAATAACTTTATGCCTCAAGAAATAGTATTAAGAAGAGGCTGTCGACAGAGCTATCCTCCTTCCCCGTTACTATTTAATCTAGCAATTGAACCACTCGCTGAAGTTATATGGGGTAGGGATGATGTCTCAGGGGTATATATTACAAATACTGTTCATAAGATATCTCTGTATGCAGATGATATTTTATTATATTTAACTAAACCTGACCAATCTATCCCTGCAACACTTAGTATTATTAATGAAAAGTGATCCAGACTCCCTCTGCAGTGATCCAGACTCCCTCTGCAGTGATCCAGACTCCCTCTGCCCTCCGGACCTGTCTGACCCATCCTGGTGCCCCGCTTCTGGCTGAAGATCTCGTCACATGGATGCCCCGTGTGTCTCTCTGGGATGCGTCTGGTGTCTGGGAATGATTCTCTCTACCTAGAAAATGGTTCTGGCCTTGACTGGTGTTGGCAACTGTTTCTCTGGGGACTTGACAGTTCGATAGTTCATGACTGGAAGTTCTTACAAGTCTACCTGGGTCTTCAATAACTACCTGGACTCCATATTAACATCAATTAACATCAGCTATTATAGCTGAACTGCCTCCCACCCTACACACTGTATAAATGCAGATTATTTACTGCTTTCTGTTTCACCCAAATGAGGATGGGTTCCCTGTTGAGTCTGGTTCCTCTTAAGGTTTCTTCCTATTACCATCTCAGGGAGTTTTTCCTTGCCACTGTCGCCCTCGGCTTGCTCACCAGGGACAAACTGACCATTTTGATTCATACAAATTCACATTTCATACAAACTTAAATAATTCTTTTGACTGTGTAAAGCTGCTTTGCGGCAATAAAAATTGCTAAAAGCGCTATACAAATAAAATTGAATTGAATTGAATTAATGAATTTGCCAAGATATCAGGCAACAAAATTAATTTGGCTAAGTTCATTGCCTGCTTATTATCCTCCCCAATTACTGAAAATCTTCACAATATGTCACTCTTCATTTGGAATCAGACAGGTTTTAAATATTTGGGAGTGGTGATATCTCCTAATCTTGAGGATCTGTTTAGCAATAATTATCTTCCGTTAAATAAAAAAATAAAGGATGATTTAGAATATTGGTCTTTGTTGCCCTTATCTCTTTTGGAAAGAATGTTTGCACATTTGCATGTGCACTTTATGTTGTCTGTTGTCTGTAAAACCTGTAGATAGTCTTTTAGTTAGTTAGTCTTTAGTTAGTTTTTGTTAATTTATGTTGTAATTTATGTTAGGACTATCTGTCTTGTCTCTGCTAGCCAGCTAACTAGGCCTCTTAGTTAGCTAGTTTAGCTTCTCTGTTAATTTATGTTGTAAGTTTATGTTGCATGTAGCACCTTGGTCCTGGAGGAACATTGTTTCGTTTCACTGTGTACTAACTGTATATGGTTAAAGTGACAATAAAGCTGACTTGAACTTGAACTTAATATGATTAAAATGAATGTACTGCCACGTTATAATTACTTATTTCAGTCTTAAACATGCTATTTAAATAAATCATTTTTCAAAACCTTAAATAAGCAAATTAGCACTTTTATTTGGAATAACCATTCACCAATGATTGCTCTTAAAACTTTATGCAAATCAAAAGAAAATGGAGGTTTAGGGCTCCCAGATTTTCAATTATATTATTGGGCAGCACAAACAAAAAATATTGGGTACACCCTCAAGGAAATGCACAGTGGACTGATATTGTGTCAAGAACTAACCTGAGGTGACCAGAAGACTTAGCTTAGCGGTTAGCCCTTTGTAGCGTGAATGGTAAACCCAAACGTGGAAGAACACGAGTAGGCAGGATAATCACGCTATTTAATCTAAGGACTCTCACAAATGGGGAGCAAGGGAAAGACACAATCTAACCCGCGTCCTATAAATGCACACTCAATCAGAAAGCAAGACCAATAAAGTGAGTACTCACGATTCGACGAACGATTCCGACGAGACATGGGCCAAACTCAATGACTGAGCAAGATGCTATGGTTTGTTTACTCCTTTTATACTTCCTGGCTCGCGACCGCTTCACTTCCGGGTCCTTGTGCCGGTCGCGTTCCGAGTGTGCATGACAGTACCCCCCTGTCCAGGACCGGCTCCAGACTGAGGTGGAGGATACCCTGTGACGGTAGTCCCAGTGGCTCGGGGTCGAGGATGAACCGTGCTGGAACCCAAGATCGCTCCTCGGGTCGCTCAAGAATCCGTCGCACGGTGTAGGCAGGACCGCCATCAATGATGTGGGGAGGAGGAGCAGGGGGGTGGGTGGAACCATAGGTGAAGTGGTGAAGGGTTTCAGTTGCGAAACGTGGAATACTAGGTGGATCCGGAGCGTCGCAGGCAGCTGGAGCCGGTAGGTGACAGGGTTAATTCTTAGAGTGATGCGGTAAGGGCTGATGAATCTGGGTGATAGCTTTCGTGATTCTGTGTGCAGATGGAGGTTCTTCGTGGACAGCCATACCTTGTCACCTACTCTGTACAACCATCCCGGAGGGTGTCGGCGGCGATGCTGGGCGACGTAGCTGGTGTTGGTGCGTTGGATGGCGAGGTTGGCTTGGTTCCATATCCGCCGACACCTACGGACCAACTGTTGGGCCGATGGTACGTCAACCTCCGGTTCTTGGTGGTCGAACATCAGAGGTTGGAAACCATAGCATACCTCAAATGGGCTGAGGTTCGTGGCAGAGGAGACGTGGAGATTGTGAGATAGCTCTGCCCATGTGAGGTAGCGGGCCCAGGAGCGCTGGCGATCAGACACAAAACACCTCAGGTAGCGCTCCAGCTGTTGGTTGGTCCGTTCCGTCTGACCGTTAGTCTGGGGATGGTAGCCAGATGACAGACTACTGGTGGAATCGATCAGACGGCAGAAGGCCTTTCAGAAATGGGCGGTGAACTGGGGCCCTCTGTCCGAGACAATGTCTTTGGGGAACCCATGCAGGCGGACTACGTGTTCCAGTATCAGCTCGGTAGTGTCCTTGGCTGATGGGAGTCCGGAGAGGGCCACCAGGTGTACTGCCTTGGAGAACCGGTCAACTATCGTGAGGATGGTATTTTTCCCTTCGGTAACCGGCAGGCCCGTGATGAAGTCCAGGGCGATGTGCGTCCAGGGCCGTCGAGGAATGGAAAGTAGTTGCAGCTCTCCGGGGGTGGGTCGGTTTGGGTCCTTGGCCCTGGCGCACACCGGGCACGCCTGAACAAACTCCTCTATGTCCTTTTTCATGGAAGGCCACCAGAACGCCCGTTTTATGAAGAGCCAGGTCCTTCGTGCTGGATGTGTTCTTCAGTGGTGTGCAAGTATATGAGAATGTCGTCCAAGTAGACGAACACCCATCGGCCTAGCATGTCTCTCAGGACGTCATTGATAAATTGTTAAAGGGCCGAGGGTGCGTTACAGAGTCCAAATGGGATGACCAGGCTCTCATAATGTCCGGTGAGAGTGATGAAGGCGGTCTTCCACTCATCACCCTCTCTGATGCGCACCAAGTTGTGGGCGCTCCGGAGGTCCAACTTCGTGAACACGGTGGCACCAGAGAGGGCGTCCAGGGCTGAGTTGGTTAGCGGCAATGGGTGACGGTTTTTAATGGTGATCTTATTTAGCCCCCGATAGTCGACGCATGGGCGAAGCTCGCCCCCTTTCTTCTTCACAAAGAAGAACCCCGTGGCTGCCGGTGACGAAGATGGCCGGATAGTCCCATTGCGAAGGGCGCTGGCGACATACTCCTCCATAGCCTGCGTCTCAGTGGCCAACAGCGAGTAGAGATGGCCGCGGGGAGGGACGGAACCTGGCTGAAGCTCTATCGCCAGGGCATAAGGGCGATGGGGTGACAGATGGGTGGCTCTTCTCTTGCAAAAAGCTCCAGCCAGGTCACGATAGGGGGGAGGTATGGCGTTGACGTCGACGTCGGGGGCCTCGAACTTCGTGGAACACGTCCCAGCCTCAGCCCGTAGGCAGACGTCTTGGAGGCCCAGGCGCAGATTAGCGATCTCCCGGGTTAGCTTGTTGATCAGCTCGGCGTGCTGATCTACCACGTCGCAGAGGCTCGCATGATCCGCTGGGTTCACCGCGGATGGCTCAGTCATTCTGTCAAGAACTAACCTGAGGTGACCAGAAGACTTAGCTTAGCGGTTAGCCCTTTGTAGCGTGAATGGTAAACTCAAACGCGGAAGAACACGAGTAGGCAGGATAATCACGCTATTTAATCTAAGGACTCTCACAAATGGGGAGCAAGGGAAAGACACAATCTAACCCGCGTCCTATAAATGCACACTCAATCAGAAAGCAAGACCAATAAAGTGAGTACTCACGATTCGACGAACGATTCCGACGAGACATGGGCCAAACTCAATGACTGAGCAAGATGCTATGGTTTGTTTACTCCTTTTATACTTCCTGGTTCGCGACCGCTTCACTTCCGGGTCCTAGTGCCGGTCGCGTTCCGAGTGTGCATGACATATTGAGAAACAAGCCATTTATCCAGTATTATTAACATCACTACCTTACATTGATAATATAAAGCAGGTGAATAACTGCGTAAAGACATTTGTGATTTATAATATACTGAAAACCTGGCAGGAAATTAAAAGATTTTGCAGATTGCATTCAAAAATTTATTTCTTGTCGCCTTTGTCCTATAATCCAGATTCACCACCCTCTATAGGAAGGACATTATTCATTTAGTGGAAGGATCCAAGTTCCAAGGATAAGCAAGTTCTTAAAGAGGGCACACTTAAATCTTTTTCTGAACTAAAAAGTGAATTTGATATTGACAATAAAGATTTTTACAAGTACTTACAACTCAGACACCTAATAAACGATATCATTGCAAGGGGTCATATCTCATTGGAATTATCTAAATTAGAAAACATTCTAGATAATCCAGTAATGTTACAGGGAAAGATTTCTGAGATATATGTAGTCTTAAGATTCATCTTTAACCTCAATAAAAAACGTATGGCAAAAAGATCTTGGTTGTAATTTTGATGATCAGTGGGATGTTGTATGCAAATGTGTCTTTTTCTCATTTTCCAGTTACAAAATAATTGAACAAAATTATAAATTTATACAAAGAATATACTTGACCCCGGTTCGCCTCAGTAAGATATATCCTGGTGCATCGTCTTCATGCAATAGATGTAAGAAACATAAGGGCACCATTATGCATGTTTTTTGGAACTGTGAAAAACTGAGAGAGTTTTGGGATACAGTACATGAGTTTTCTGTGATGGTTCTGGGAAAGAAATATCACAAGGCTCCTTTAATATATCTTTTTGGGGTGAAATTGAATGAAGTTTCAGACCCTTTATTTATCAAAAGGGTAGGTTTGATTTCTTATGTATCTAAGAAATGTATTCTGTTAAACTGGAAACAGGAACACCCTCCAACTTTTGAATTATTAAAAAACGTCATAAATGACACACTGCATTTGGAATATTTAACATACAGTTTAAAAAACAAAACATACATCTTCTTAGAGACCTGGAATATTTTTTTTGGATCCTTTATGAACCTTTTGTTGTACCTAGATAATACCCATTGTTATCACACTGACCATTTAGGTGCTGCTATTTGATTTTTATTTTAATTTAGCAATATAATCTGGATTTGATGATGTATATGTTTTCATATTTGTATACTCTGATGCTATTTAATACTGAATATTTCTTTTGTTAATTGTGCTGATTGTAATATTGTAAAACGATAAATAAAAAATAAAATAAAAAATACATTCAAAAATACATCAAACTTTAAACATAAAAGTAACTAGTAAAATAGACATTCAGAATAAAACTCAAAAAAGACGCTGGGTCAAAATTCTGTTTTTTTCGGGTACTTTGAACACTGTTGTGTCGCTCATGTTAGGTCATATAAGATGTAGTGAGTCATTTACAAATGAACACCTGGTTGGGTTATTTTGACCCAACAACTGGTTTATTCTTTGGTTTCTCCAAACGGCAGCCTGCAAAATGTTCAAAATATTACTGTTATTGTGTCACAAGTGTATTTTTCTATGGACTATGGACAATTGCATGCTCACCTTCCTTCATATCTACACTACATGTTGTACGTTTACATCCTGGACCAGTGCACAAAGACACTTTGTTTTATGCATATTTGCACACCCAGTACAGTATATTTCAATTTGTACAGTATATTTCTATTTTTGTACATCATATTTCTATTTTTATTTTTAGTTCTATTTTTCCTAGCACATTTCTATTTTTATTTTTAGTTCTATTTTTTCTAGTTTAATTTAATTTTTTTATTTAATTTCTATCGCATTTCTTTTATTCATATTTATTTCTTATTTGTAAACTTTAATTCTCTTTTAGGGTCAATGGCAGTCGTATAATGCATTTCACTACATTTCGTACTGTGTATGTTTGTGTATGTGACAAATAAAATTTGAATTTTCTGAGATTTGAGCTTCAGGAAATCGCCCGCCGCTCTGCGTATAACACCCGCCCAATGTCTTACAGGAAAAAGGGTAATTTATTTAGGTAAAATAGGGAAGAAAAGGGTTAAAGGAGGTAGGCGAAAAAAAAGAGGAAGGAATGAAATGCACGTGCAAGTCTGGGGGCTGTGCCATGCCGGCACATGGCTGGCGAAAGGTGGCGGTGGGCAGAGTGGCAGAACGGAGCACACGGAGGCAGCGCTCCTGCATGGAGTGAAGGCGCCGCAGGAGCACGAGGATCAAAGGGCGGAATTCCAGTGTCCTGTTTAAAGTCCCTGTGGCGCTTTTCAATTTATTTATTTTATTTGTATAGCGCTTTTAACAATTTACACTGTCACAAAGCAGTTTTACAAAATCAAAAGTATTAAGTTTGTATGAAATGTGAATGTGTAGGAATCAAAATGATATGACTCAACAGGGAACCCATCCTCATTTGGGTGAAAACAGATAGCAGGGATTGATCTGCATAATAGTATGTAAAACTGGAAGTTCAGTATAAGAGAAGATGAGTAAAACTAAAGTCCAGTTTGTTCCTGGAGGCTCAGATAGACTGTAAGAAATTTCAGTCCTGAACTATTGAGCGACCGAAGTCACGGGTCCTCAGAGAACAGCTGTCTGCATCAGTCAAGGACAGGACCACCTTCATGGAAAAGTGGAACCAACCCCAGTCACCACACGCATTCCAGGCAGACCACACGGGGGCATCCATGTGATGAGATCTCCAACCAGAAGCAGGACTCCAGGACAAGTTAGACAGGTCCAAAGGACAGAGGAGCTCGACAGGGAGATGGATAGAGGAAAAGGGAGAGAGGAAGAGAGAGAAAGAGGAGAGAGCAAAAGAGATGGAAAGATGGCAGTTAGGTATAGTCACAGTTGAACAATGTATAAGGTGAATGTATATTTAGTGCAGAGTCCAAGCAGGGACTTCGGCAGGACTAACTATGACAGCATAACTCTAAGAGAGGAGCCAGAAGGAAACACAGACATGAGGGCTTCCTGAGGTGTAAAGCAACCAATCACCTCACCGTCAACAAACCTGAGTGATCAATGAGAGTGGGGAAGACAGCATCCAAACATACCAGTTCACCATAATACTCTACGTCCATGAGTCCCCCAGATCTGCTTCTTTACCTAAGGCAAATCTAGTTATAAAAATGCTTGGCTAAATAAATAGGTTTTTAGCCTGGACTTAAACACTGAGACTGTGTCTGAGTCCCGAACACTATTTGGAAGACCATTTCATAACTTTGGGGCTTTGTAAGAAAAAGCTCTGCCCTCAGCTGTATTTTTCATAATACGCGGTACTGACAAGCAGCCTGCATCCTTTGATCGAAGTAGGCGTGGCGGATCGCAAGACACTAGCAGTTCACTCAGATACTGTGGCGCGAGACCATTTAATGCTTTATACGTCGAGCGTAGTATTTTAAAATTGATGCGAAATTTCACAGGAAGCCAATGCAATGTAGATAAGATAGGGGTGATGTGCTCGTATCTTCTGGTTCGAGTGAGGACTCTCGCTGCTGCATTCTGGACTAGCTGAAGCTTGTTTAGGCACCTTGTTAAACAACCATTAATAATTCAACCTAAAGGTGATAAAAGCATGAACTAGTTTTTCTGCATCATTTGGTGACAATATATTTCTTATCTTGGCAATATTTCTGAGGTGAAAGGATGCTATCCTGGTAATATTATCTACATGTGCTTCAAATGAAAGGCTGGAATCTAAAAATTACACCAAGGTCTTTTACTGTTGCACTTGATGGAACAGAAAGGCCATTTAAAATCACAGTGTGATCAGAAAGCTTACTTCTAGCTGCTTGTGGTCCTATCACTAGTCTTATCAGGATTAAGCAGAAGGAAATTAATTAACATCCAATCTCTTATGTCTGTCACGAACGGGGTGTAGTGGCAGGTGTTGAACGCCGTGGGCGGAAGGAGCAGGCATAGAGGCAGAGGGGTTGTGTAATCAAAATTAAAAAAAAAAGGGTCTTTTAATGATGGTTAAACACAAAGAATAAATAAAGACACAAACAAAGGAACAAACAAACTCCAACAATACTCAACTCTGTGCTAACAGGGGCTCTCTGGCAAGACACAGACTGGAGGACAAACACATCCTGTGGCAAAACACAGGCAGAGGGAGACACAACACGTCCTGTGGCAAGACACCGGCAGGAGAAGGACAAACACATAACAGGACACACAAACTATGCATGGAGCTGAAACTGGACACTAGAGAGAGACACATTTGCTTGTGCACTTTATGTTGTCTGTTAAAATAGTTATACTTAGCTAGTTAGTTTTTGTTAATTTATGTTAGGTCTCTCTGTCCTGTCTCTGCTAGCCAGCTAACCTCTTGGTTAGCTAGTTTAGTGTCTGTTAATTTATGTTGTAAATTTATGTTGCATGTAGCACCTCGGTCCTGGAGGAAAGTTGTTTCGTTTCACTATGTACTAACTGTATATGGTTGTAATGACAAAGCCTACTTAAACTTGAACATAGAGACTAGAGGGAGACACAGACTAGAAACGAGAGACCAAGAGAAAGACGGGACGAGGGCTAAAGACATGGCAATCAGCTAGGCATGGCTTTTAGCTAAACATGGTTAAGCTGTGCTTAACCATGGCAGTTAGCTACACATACACCTAGCTAAGCATGTCTTTAGCCCCAACATACACTAAGCTACACTTACCTTTTAGCTTAACACTAGGGAATGGGGGCACAGAAACACAGACAGGATACCCAGTGGCTAGGCGAGGCGGCCCTCTAAGGCTAAGCGAGGCGGCACTAACAAGCTAGTCGGTACTCCAAAGCTAGGCGCACTGGGCAACTAGGGAGGTAGGAAACACAGGATAGCTAGAGACACAAGGGGGCTATGACTAAAAGCATGTTAGTTACTGTACCTCAAAATAGATTTTAGCTAAACACGCTCCTAGCCACACACACACACCTAACTACTTACCTGACTCTAGCTAAACACACAAAAAACACAGGAGGACAACAACCACAGTACTTACATACATTTAAGACCGGACTGAATCAGCTCCACTAACACAGACACACAGAAACATTGCCAATAAGAGAGCCCAAGTCAACACAACTAAAAAATAAACTAAACAAAGAACAAAAACAAACTAAAACAAACTGCCCACACAAGTGACAGTGTTGATACCAAAAATGCTCGACCCAGTTTCCCATTCTAAACAGCTATTTATAGAGTTGGATTGATGGCTACCTCGGTTCACGTGTGCACTCGCATCACCTGACCGAGGTGCCTGCTGGGAAACTGAGTCAGCCAACAAAAAACTACAAAATGAAAAACAGTGACCTCTAGTGGCGGACCCTTACAATGTCCTGCACACATTTCTCAACTTTAGTAAACTGTTTTTTTCTCATCTGGTTTTGCTGAAACGTATACTTGTGTGTCATCAGCATAACAATGAAAACTAATACCATGTTTACGAATTATGTTGCCCAAAAGGAAGCATGTACTGTAAAGGAAAAAAAAAAGAAGTGGGCCTAAAACAGAACCCTGTGGAACACCAAACTCAACTTGAGAACATAAGAAATAGTCACCATCTAAATCTACAAACTGATAACGATCAGTCAAATAGGATCTGAGCCATAAGAAGGCCGTTCCCTTAATTCCTACTACATTTTCTAATCTGTGAAGGAGACTACTATGATCAATAGTGTCAAAAGCTGCACTAAGTTCGAGTAACACAAGTGTAGTGACACAACCCTGATCAGAGGCCACTAGGAGGTCATTTACTACTTTAACGAGTGCTGTCTCTGTGCTGTGATGAGGCCTAAATCCTGACTGATACAGTTCGTTTATGCTATTTCTATGTAGATATGAACATAGCTGCTGTGATACTACCTGTTCCAGAATTTTAGAGATAAAGGGGAGGTTTGATATTGGCATGTAATTGGAAAGCTGACAGGGGTCAAGGTCAGGTTTCTTGATTAGTGGTTTAATAACTTCTAACTTAAGGTATTTAGGAACACCCACTGCTGAGTGAACAGTTAATTACTTTCAACAGGGGTTCTGTTATTGCTGGAACTATTTCTACTGGGAAAATGTGTCAGGATAGGATCTAATTCACAGGTTTGTTGTACTAAATAATATTTATGCAGTAAATCGGGGGCTCTTATTCCTATTAATCCTGGGTTGTTGTTCTTTTAGTGTTACTGTGTGTGCTTTACAATGGCAGACAACATTTAAATGCAAATTATTCACCCTCCCCAGGTGTGAATCAGCTGTTCTCACCTAAACATTCAAGGAGACTGAAATGCACCTCTTCACACTTTAAGACCTGGAGTGATTTGGGCCCCTTTTTAAATTTGTGCAAATTTCATCTTCTGAATTCTAGATTCTAAAATTGACATTACTGTTTTACTGGAATATAAGAAATTGAGATTTTTCTTATGATAATATAAATTGGATTGGTTGTAATCACTATATACACAATAATTTTCTTTGGTATTCTTATAAATATTAAAATTTACTACTTTATTAAAAAATTAAAATGAAAAACAAAAAAAGATACCATTTGTATTTTCCATCCCTAAAATAGCACAAAAATCACGTGTCGTGTATAGAGTGATTAAAAAGAATACAAGGCATGTTATGATAAGTAACTTTCTATCTCTTCTATTCCAGCGATTAAAAAATGTTAACACTGTCAATTTTAGAATCCGCAGAAGCTGAGTGGTCTGAGCACAACCTCTTGCGGGGGCGCTTTTCTCTGAATACGCTGTGTTCACGGGGGTGGGGCAAAGAAACACGCATCTCCGTTTATTCATTTTTCATTTTATTTTAATTTAATTGTTTACATAAATCACTGATCAATAGCTCATGATACATACATTTAAACAATTTGTTCATACAGATGTACCTGTTTTACATGAAAAGTTACAGGCTTGTTCCTGAATGATTTACTCAGATAAAAAGCCGTATAAGAACTGTGGCAGGGGGCACACCTAAAAAATAAATGCAGGATTACTTTTTATAGTCTAAATAAAAATGCTTTTATAAATCTGGGCTATTGTTATCTACTTCAAATATTTGTTAATTTAGTTTAAATTAGGTTTGGGCTCGGGGTGTTAAGTGCCATGATCCTGCTCTTTAATTTACGTAGTCTAATCAGCGCTCAACCACACATATAAAGTTTTCCAGAGTGCACCGGCAGAAGTAAAGTAATGATTATAAATGCGTTGGGAAAACAGCAAGGAAACTCACTCTGACTATTTTATTAATTCATTTATAAATAAGTGATTTCACCGAAGATCATGTCATCTCGTCTCCGCACTAATAAACGCGCCTATAATTCACTTCAGGAATTTCATAATCTAATAATTAGTTTTTCATTAGTTTATATAAAAGCAGTTTTATAAGTATATATTTTTCACGTCTGTGAGGCGAGTATACACGGAGTTTCGGTTCATTTTCTGACGCGCTCAAGTTCACCAAAAACAATACAGAACCCTGTTTACTTTCTTCATTTACCAAATCATAAAGTTTTTTTGTCATTGTGAGTGCACCTAAATAAAAGTAGTCTCTTATGAAGGCTATGTAGCTTATAGAGTTTTACTATATAGTTTTTGCACATTAATCCAACAATGTTTTTTTTTTTTTGGTTGTTCAGTTTAATTTATTTCAGGTAATAAATCTACTACAAATTTAAAAAACACAAAATATAAGATGACACAAGACCCTTATGTTGCTTAAATTCAATCTTAAAAATATTTAATTTAATTTAAGTTATAAATTTGTACTGTAATGTTACTACTATGATTATGAATTACAATGTTTCACTTGATTTTATCTGCAACTATGTGCGGCTCTAGACGAGCTGCGGCTCATTAATCCTGGAGAGTCTGTTGTTATATAGCGCCACTTAGCGGTAAAAGCCAGCGAACGGGACTTCCGGTAATGGCGTTCTGCTGAGGGGACGCAAGAGTTAGCCCCGCTGTAATCTATCTGTAAATTTTTCAAATATATCCCAGTTACATTTAACTTTCGAACTCACTTTGTTTTTAAGTGACTACTGCACATGATGTCACCTAAACGAGCAAAGCAAAAGCCGAAGAAAGCAGAAACTACAGAAGATGCATCCGACTCCGAAAGTATGGAAGAGGGGACGCACGTTACATATGGCGACGAAGATTCATCGCCGGTTCGTGGAGACCAAGCAGGCGGATTACACGCTGATACAAGTGGTATAATACAAGCAATAAACTCGATGAAAGTTGACATGAAGTCTCAGTTCGAATCTGTCCTTTCAGCAGTACAAGAAATAAAAAATCAAGTTGCAGAGTGTTTCGGAAGATTAACCCAGACAGAGGAGCGCATTTCTTAAACGGAAGATTCAGTCTCTACACTTCAATCAACGACCAGCGCTCTTGAAAAAAAAGTCACTGGATCGGTTATATGCGAAAGGCTGCGGCAGACGGGAATTCAACCCCGAGAGTGATGATCGTGAAATTTTTGGACTATAGAGACAAGGAGCATGTGATGCGTGCGGCCAGAGCAAAAAAAGATGTACTGTTCAAAAATCAGCGAATCATGTTCTTTCCGGGTCTTTCTGCTGAAGTGAACAAACAACGAAGGCAGTTCGATGAAGTAAAGAAAAAGCTGCGAGCTAAGGGACTGATGTATGGATTCATCTTTCCAGCGCGCCTCCGAGTGACCGTTGATGGCCAGGCTCACGTCTTTCAAAGTCCGTCAGAAGTTAACGACTTTCTAATGAGCTTGTAAGATGCTTTTTTCTGTTATTTGTTCACTTTCAAGAACATATAAGCAATAGACAAAGCAATAGGCTGGATAGCGGGGCTCAAATGCGATGCGTTCCATCGTACGGATCTTTTCCCTAAGGTAAATTGGGTAGATCCAGTTAAGGAAGTTAGAAGTAAAGAACAGTTCGGATTTGCTGGTGGTTCTCGGCAATTCGTAGTTGAGTAATTAAAGTACTTGTTTTATTGTTTTTTTATTGTTTATTTATTTATTTATTTTTTCTTTACTTTAAATTGGATTATGTTTCTAAACATGTTGTTTATTTTAGTTTGTTCTAAGTATGATATTTACAAGGTACAGGTGATTTTTCGTTTTAAAATATGGAAGAGTGTTGGATTATTCCATAGTATAGAAGGAAATGACAGATACAATTGGGGTTAAATTTATTTCGTGGAACTGTAGGGGGCTACATACCTTCTCTAAAATCAAACAAGTGATGTCTAGATTAAAACAACTACAGTCTAAAATTGTTTTTCTTCAAGAAACACACCTAATGCCCAAAGACATATGTAGAATACGTAATAGGTGGCCTGGTCAGGTATTTGCAGCTTCATTTAGCTCTCAAGCGAGAGGGGTAGTTACAATGATTCATAAATCAATCCCATTTCAGATGGATAAAATAATACAGGATCCTTCAGGTAGATATCTAATTGTTCAAGGGACATTATTATCTAAACGACTGAATCTTGTTAATGTTTATGGCCCTAACGAAGACATACCCAAATTTTATAGTAACCTCTTTTTAACCTTGTCCACCTTTTCTGGGTTTTATGTGATGGGGGGAGATTTCAACTGCGCATTGGATCCAATTAGAGATCGTTCATCTGGCCATGATCAGTCTCATAAACAGACTAGAAAGACCCTAAATTATTTTATAAAGGATTTAAACCTTGTTGAAATATGGAGACATTTGCACCCTAAGGATATTCAGTATTCTTGTTTTTCTAGAACACACCAGTCCTATTCTAGAATTGATTATTTTCTTATCTCTGCAACACTTATGTCATATATTACTGATTGTTCTTATGATTCTATTGTAATTTCAGACCATGCCCCGGTTTCATTTAACTATATCGACCCTAAATTTTTAGGAAATCCACCAAAATGGAGATTTAATCCCAAATGGCTCCTAGATGATCAATTCAATAAACATATTACACAGCAGATAGATATGTATTTTGACATTAATACAACACAAACCTCAGCTAGTATCAGGTGGGAAGCTTTTAAAGTCTTCATTAGAGGTGTCATTCTAAGTGTCACAAGTAGTAAATCAAAAAACTTTAAGAAAGAATTGACTGAACTGGACACTAACATCAAACTTATAGAAAAGACCTTATCATATAAAAAGGACTCAAATACTCATCAAGAACTGCTGAATCTTAGAACTAAATATAATGAACTATCTGCCAAAAAAGCAGCAGCTAGTCTAATGATGTTAAGACAAAATTATTACGATCAAGGTGAAAAGGCAGGGAAATTGTTAGCTTGGAGAATTAAACAAAAGCAATCAGAAAGAACTATAAATTGTATTGAAGACAATTGTGGCAATATTACAGTGGACCCAGTAAAGATAAATGACACTTTTAAATGCTTTTTTGAGAATTTATATTCCTCTGAGTATGCAGATAATAGTACACAAAAAGAATTTCTCGACAGTCTGTCTATACCTACTATTTCTGAAGAGACACAAATGTTTTTAGATAGGGACATAATAGAAGAAGAAATCATAGAAGCCATTGACAATTTAACTGCAGGTCGGACACCGGGACCAGATGGCCTTAATGTAGATTTTTACAAGAAATTTAAAAGAAAGCTTGCTAGACCTATTTTAGATATGTTTAAAGAATCCTTTACAAATGGTATGCTCCCAGAATCCTTAAGACATGCTCTTATTACGCTAATACCCAAGCCTAACAAAATAAATACAAAATGCGATTCATTTCGACCAATTTCACTACTTAATACAGATGTTAAAATACTAAAGAAAAATTTTAGCAAGGAGGTTGGAGACACTACTACCTAAGATAATACACAGAGACCAAAATGGATTCATAAAGGGCAGGCAGGGTTTTCATAATGTTAGAACCTTACTTAATGTCTTGTATCTTAAAAAGGGGGCTTACGATACGGCCATTTTATCTTTAGATGCGGAAAAGGCTTTCGATAGGGTGGAGTGGCCATATCTATTTAAGGTCCTTAAAAGATTTGAATTTGGAGAAATGTTCTGCAAATGGATTAGGATACTTTACATGCACCCTATGGCTGAAGTACTCACTAACAATATAATTTCTAAGGCTTTTAACATTCAAAGGGGTACTCGTCAAGGATGCCCCCTTTCACCGCTTCTTTTTACTTTAGCAATTGAGCCACTTGCCATCGCGGTAAGGTCTCATAGTAATATATTAGGTGTCAGGTCAGATACAATAGATTTGCGCATTTCGTTGTAGGCAGATGATGTAATTTTATACTTGACAAATCTGGCTCATTCCATCCCTTCTCTATTACAACTTCTTTCACTCTTTGGTAACTTTTCTGGTTATAAAATAAACCAATCTAAATCATGTATTCTTTTACTGAATAACGGTGATATTCAAATACCAACTGTGACACAATTCAAGGTGGTAGATTCCTTTATTTATTTAGGAATTAAAATAACGACCAATGTAGACCATATATCTTCGGTTAATTACCAACCTCTTTTGAACACTATCTCTAAATTTATTGAACGATGGAAAAATTTACCTATATCGCTAATTAGACGTGTAAATATAATAAAAATGAGTGTACTACCTAAAATATTATATCTGTTTCAAAATATTCCTCTTTGCCCTCCAACTTCCTTTTTTACAATACTTCGGAGATCATTCACTAATTTCATCTGGAATAATAAAAGAGCTCGAGTTCGGTTATCATTATTATACTTGCCTTTTAATAGGGGTGGTCTTCAGTTTTCCAATCTGCAGTGGCACTACTGGGCAGCACAGTTAAGATCTACTTTATATTATTTCTCTTCTGAATCTGAATCTATATCTTGGGTGGATATTGAATCTCTCTTTATAAAGTCAAAATTACCCCTTTATCTCTACCTCTATTCGGCAGACATTAATTTTCTCAGAAAAGACAAAGATGTGGTATCCTTTAATCCTATCCTTATTAAAACAATTAGTGTCTGTTGTGATGTACATAAATATTTAGGTCAGTGTAATACCTTATCATGTTTTACTCCAATATGGGGAAACAAATTTTTTAAACCAGCTAGATCTGACCCTGGATTTAAGATGTGGTTTGATAAAGGACTACAGAAAATTGAGGATTTTTATAGGGAAAAGGATCTGATGTCCTTTACAGAAATTGTATCGCAATTTGATATTCCCAAAAAACATTTTTTTAAATTTCTTCAATTCAGGAGCTATGTTTCTTCCTATCAAGGTGCAAAGCTTACAAAACCTAATAAGACACCTCTCGAAGAACTGTTATCAAAACCTGCCCAATCTAAAGGTCTAATATCTATGTTTTATAAAATGCTAGAATCACACTCTAAAGAATCATCAGAATCTAAATTGGCTTCCTGGAGAGAAGAATTAAATGTAAATATACCCTCGGATGTTTGGGAAGAAATATGTACAAAAGCTCAAGTACAAACATTTAATAGTAATCTCAAATTAATTCAGTACAACTGGATTATGAGAATTTACATTACTCCAGTTAGGTTAAATAAAATTAACGAGAACATTCCAGACACATGCATTAAATGCTCAGATGAGAAAGGTACACTTTTGCATTGCATGTGGAACTGCCCAAAGGTACAAGAGTTTTGGAAGGAGGTGGCTATATTTATCTCTCAGATGGTTTTTGTTAATTTACCAATGAAACCTGAAATTTTTGTTTTGGGAATTATTCCTGAGAATATTATCGACCATGGAAGCACTCGTAAGCTTGTTGATATAAGTATACTTTAAGCAAAGCGTCTAATATCCTTGTACTGGAAGAAAGTGGAAAAGCCATCTATCGTACAGTGGATCAAATACATGTCCTTCTGTTTAGCTATAGAAAAGATTACTTATATATTGAAAGGTAAAACGTCTTCATTTGAGAAAATTTGGACACCCTTTATATCCTTCATATCAAATTCGAATTTTGGGAATGTACTAAATGAGACAAGAGAAGATAAGATAACTTGACACTTGACTTATCATATCCCCTTTTCATAATTCTATTTAAAGAAAACGTTGTTAAATAATGATTTGTTGTATACCTTCTATGCATGTTTTCTATTTTCAACTCCTCCTTCCTACTGTATTACTTTCTGGAATAACCTGTGTTGCTATTTTAAAACTACCTGTGCCCCTTTGGTTTCTTTTTTTTTTTTTTGTTTGTTTGGTGTTTTTGTGTTTTCTTTTCTTTTAAAACATATAAAACGATGTAACTATAATATTGCTGTATTACATTGTTATATTTTGATGCATTTTAATAAACAGATTGTTTAAAAAAAAAAAAAAAAAGCCAGCGAACGCACAAACCCAAATGTTGTTGCCATACGCTGCGATGGTAAAATTAACATACCGCTCGTCCACCTACTGTACACACACACACACACACACACACACACACATATACTATGTGTAGGCTATGTGTATACCATGTGTATGTTGTGTGTTCGTGTTTTGTATCAGTGCTCTGTGTTACCACGTGTACCTGTGCTCATACCTTTGCTTTTGGTGTCCTCTGCCATATTGAAGCAGGTGCTAAGGTAAAAGACAGGAATAGCGTTGTCTGAGCTGCTGTGGCAGTCAAAATGATTCAGGTTGATTTCAGACGGGGAGAAACTGAGCTTTGCTGAGACGGACACAACCGGCCGAGTTCTGAGAAAAACAATCACATCATTTAGGTCAAAAGTAATCTTTACATGAGAAAAGTTCCCTGTATTTAGAGTCATTACACTCACACTGTACATTTGACTGAACTTTACCTCAAGATTAAAACGCTCCCTTGTGCTCCAACAGCAATGTCTATCAGACCATCCTGTCCCATGTCCATTACACCATCAATCGACAAGCCGAAATGCTGAAGCTGCTTATTAATGGAACTTGCAAAAATTCTCTACACACACACACACACACACACACACACACAAAATGCATAACGTTTCAAATATACAGTAAAGTAAATGACAGTATTTGATTGTGTAAAGCTTCTTTGCGACTATGACAATTGTTAACACTAGAAGTCCCAGACTTTTCTAACCCTCCTTTAGTCAAGAGGCTGCTAACTTGGCTACTCCTTTGGCTAACATTAGCATCAATTCATGTGTAAATTAGGTCATTACCTAAGCAATCTGCAGAGGAGTGGGGGGGAGGGGGGGGGCGCTGCTAAAAGCAGAGAACTTCCTTTTGTGCTGAGGTGGATGAAATCTCACTGCACATAGCCTACTTCTCTCCAAGGAAAGAAAATGCAGAGAAGACTCACCACTTGACAGGCCTTGGGAATTATCCTGAGTGAAGTAAACCCTTGTGACTTGGATGGAGAAGACATAGAACTTCAGCCGGATTCGGACTGAGAGCTGTCTGATCAGTCTTCAGGTTAAGTTTCATTTCATATTTTATTTCCTATTTTATTCCAAACAAGTAAGTGGAAAATACTAAAAAAGCAGAGCGGAGTGACAGAAATATCTACCTTAACGTTTTTATGGTTTCCACTTTTTTGTGTGTGCAGGGTTAGGGCTAGCTAGTAACCCTAAACCTAGTTGTATCTTTTTGTTTAAAAAGATATTTCATTTCATATTATATCCTATTTCATTTTAAACATGTCACGGTACGCCGGGTAATGCGGGACAAGTCCTGATCTCCCGCAACTCCCTTCCACACTCCATTCCGCGGCTTCCATTTTGCCGCCTGAGTTACTCATGCTGGCGCACACCTGCGCCTCATCACCACCACTCTATATAACTCTCCCTCAAGCAGCGAACCCTTGCCGAATTATTGCGTGCCAATGCTCTATTGTCTCGTGCCTTTTTGTCAAGTATATCTGCCTGTTTTCACGTTGTTGATTCTCTTTTCTGCTCCCCAGGATTACGCTCTTGCCTTTCGGATTAAACTCGTTTGCTACACTGACTGCTCTACCGGCTTTGATTCTTTGCTTTCACTTTCGACTACGGCTTGTCTCGATCCCCCTGGATCATTCTAGTTTGGACTACAGGTGTGTGCTGTCCTTATTCAGTTGTTGGTCAGTGCTTCTGCTCTCTACCCTGACTCCTTTTGGCTGCTCTTATTTAGTGAGTCTAAAACGGCAAGCGCTCTGCCCTTTGATCTTTCACTGTTGCTCTCTCGCCCGTGTTGTATGGGCTCTGGATCTCACATGTTCTAGACCTCTGCCTTCAGCCACTTCTAACCTCCCCTGCTGCCCATTCCTAGTGGCATTTTGAGTGAACCACATATTTTGCCTAACTTTCCTCTGTATCTACTTTCAGCATAATCTCATCTGCTATAGCTCTGCCCACAGCCACTTCCAACCTGCCCTGCTGCCTACTCCTGACCGCCTCTAGAGTAAACTATATATATATATATTCAATATAAAAGAACTACATTATACATAGCTATATCTATATCTATTTATCTATCTATATATATCTATATATATCTATATCTATCTCTATATATATATACTGCCTAATGTTCCCTTTATCTGCTTCCAGCATATTTTCCAATTAAATACTTTTTTTCCATTTGATCTGTTGTGTCTGCTTGTGGGTCCTTTTAGCCTGCTGACGCAGGTCGGCGTGTGACAGAATAATTCGGCCAAGCATGGACCCAGCAGCGTTAGGACAACTTAGGACCGCCGTAGAGGCACAGGGCTCCCTCCTCGGTACACACCAGGGGGAGATTCAGCAGGTTAATCTAAGGTCTATGGCGGACACCCTCAGTGCACTCACCTCTCGTATCGAACAACTGCAGACTCCATCTCCCTTAGTTCCAGCTCCACTCCCTCTTCCCCGGGAACCTCGCCTGCCCCCTCCTCAGTCATACAATGGAGAACCTGGCACCTGCCGATCTTTCCTCTCGCAATGTTCTCTTTCTCTAGAGTTACAGGCTTCAACATTTCCCACAGAACGCTCTAAAATAGCTTATATTATTACCCTCCTCTCGGGAAAAGCACGTGAGTGGGGAACAGCGCTGTGGGATGCCGATGACCCATGCTGCACCAACTACAATGCGTTTACCAATGAAATGAGGAGGGTCTTTGACCGTTCCCTTTCAGGCCGGGAGGCAGCTGGGCAGATGCTAAGACTCCGTCAGGGAACACGATCAGCCTATGATTATGCCATCGAGTTTCGCACCCTGGCGGCCTCCTGTGGATGGAATGAGTGTGCCATGTTTGATGTTTTTTTTCATGGACTAAGCGAAACCGTCAAAGATGAGCTGGTCTCTCAAGAGCTCCCCTCTGGCCTAAACGAGCTCATGGATTTAGCGGGGCGCGTCGATGCACGTCTCCGGCTCAGGCGCAAAGAACGCACACCACCCCTGGTAAGGACCAGACCAATGTTCCCCCCACAAACTGCTGATTCACCTGACCAGCCTATGCAGGTGGACCGAGCCCGAATTTCTCCCGAGGAACGCCAACGTCGGCGGGATAAACAGGCCTGCTTCTACTGTGGACAAACAGGTCATTTCCGCCTCCAATGCCCGGTAAAAGGAGGGGGCCCACATTGAAACTGGGAGCCTTGGAGGGCCCTTCTCACACAAACCTCCCAAGCCAACGCCCCTTACTACCGGTTATGATCATCTGGAGTAACAAGGCTCAACCACTAAAAGCCCTCATTGACTCTGGATCAGACCAGGACTTGATCTGTGCTGCAACAGCCAGGAAATTGAACATCCCTTCTTTACCCCTAGATAACCCCCTATCTGTCCAGGCCCTCAACGGAAGTTTCCTTCCATCAATCACTCACCGTACACCTCCAGTCACTCTTAGAATCTCTGGCAATCACGTTGAAACCATCTCCTTCCTTATTATGGAGGATTCTCATGCCCCTGTCGTCCTTGGCACCCCATGGCTAATTAGACATAACCCCAACATTGACTGGGCCAAGAGCACTATCCTTGATTGGAGTCCTGCCTGTCTCTCCTCGTGCCTTCATGCTGCTAGAACCCACTCGTCGCTCTCTGCCACTGAAGAGGTTATTGAGCCCTCTGACCTATCCAATGTCCCACCTGAATACAGCGACCTCCAACAGGTGTTCAGTAAGGCACGTGCTCTTTCTCTACCACCGCACAGACCCTACGATTGCTCCATTGATCTCCTCCCAGGATCTACCCCCCCTAAGGGACGTCTGTACTCCCTATCGGCTCCAGAGAGGGAAGCCATGAACAAATACATCACCGAATCACTGGCGGCAGGAATTATCCGACCCTCCTCCTCGCCCGCAGGAGCCGGCTTCTTTTTTGTGGATAAGAAGGACAAGTCCCTTCGCCCCTGCATTGACTATCGTGAGCTTAATGCCATTACCATCAAGAACCGTTATCCCCTTCCTCTCATGTCTACTGCTTTCGAGCTCTTGCAAGGGGCGTGTGTTTTCACAAAGTTGGACTTACGAAATGCATATCATCTGGTAAGGATAAAGGAGGGGGACGAGTGGAAGACCGCCTTTAACACACCAACAGGCCACTACGAGTACCTAGTAGTTCCTTTCGGACTAACTAATGCCCCTGCCGTTTTCCAGGCCCTCGTCAATGATGTCCTGAGAGACTTTTTGAACATCTCTGTCTTTGTTTATCTAGACGATATCCTGGTTTTCTCTCGTTCCTTGGAAGAGCATAAGCGGCACGTCCGACAGGTCCTGCAAAGACTCCTGGAGAACAAACTGTACGTAAAAGCAGAGAAATGTGAATTTCACCGCAGCTCTGTGGCCTTTCTTGGGTTCATTATTGCTCCCTCTAGCCTACAGATGGAGCCGTCCAAGCTAACGGCCGTCACAAACTGGCCGACTCCCAATTCAAGGCGAGACCTCCAAAGATTCCTCGGGTTTGCCAACTTTTACAGGCGTTTCATCAGGAATTATAGTTCAGTGGCAGCTCCCCTCACAGCACTAACCTCCACAAGAGTCCCCTTCTGTTGGAACAAACAGGCCGAGAATGCATTTTCTGACCTCAAGCACCGATTCACTTCTGCGCCCATTCTAACAATCCCAGATCCTTCCCTTCAGTTTGTGGTGGAGGTAGATGCCTCCGAGTCCGGAGTTGGGGCTATCTTATCACAACGATCACCCAAGGACAAAAAGCTACACCCCTGCTCGTACTTCTCCCGCCGTCTCACCTCAGCAGAAAGAAATTATGACATAGGAGATCGAGAACTGTTGGCAGTAAAGCTTGCTCTAGAGGAGTGGAGACATTGGCTGGAAGGTACTGCTACCCCATTTTTAGTCTGGACTGACCACAAGAACTTAGAGTACCTCAAATCAGCCAAGAGGCTCAACGCCCGCCAGGCAAGGTGGAGCTTATTCTTTTCACGCTTTAATTTCATGCTCTCGTACCGCCCTGGCTCCAAAAATGCCAAACCTGACGCCCTGTCTCGACAGTTCTCCACACCTCAACAACCAACAACGAGTGAGTCAATCCTGCCCTCCCGCTGCCTAGTAGCAGCCGCACTTCTGAATGTCGAGAGGCAGGTTAAGAAGGCACTTAATCAGGAACCAGGCCCTAGCAACGTTCCCCCCGATTGTCTCTTCGTCCCGGCCTCTGTGCGAACTCAAGTGTTAAAATGGGGACATAGCTCTCGGGTTGCCTGCCACCCGGGGGGGGGCCCGCACCCTATACCTACTCCAGCAACGATTCTGGTGGCCCTCTATGAAGGATGATGTCCTGAGATTTGTGGCAGCCTGTGACACCTGTGCTAGGAGTAAGTCAATCAATAAACCCCCTACCGGCCTCTTGAGACCCCTTCCTGTTCCACGTCGGCCTTGGTCACATATCGCCCTGGACTTTGTTACTGGTCTCCCCAACTCTGATGGCAACACTTGCATCCTGACTGTGGTGGATCGCTTCTCAAAGTCTGCTCATTTTATTCCCTTGCCTAAACTTCCGTCAGCCAAGGAAACGGCGGAACTAATGATTCTCCACGTTTTCCGTCTGCATGGCCTCCCAACTGACATTGTCTCTGACCGTGGGCCCCAATTCTCGGCTGAGTTCTGGAGGGACTTCTGCAAATCAATTGGAGCGACACCCAGCCTATCTTCTGGCTATCACCCCCAGTCGAACGGGCAGACAGAGAGACTCAACCAGGAATTGGAGAAAGCCCTGAGGTGCATGGTGTCTCGTGATCCGACTACATGGAGCAAGGCGCTTCCCTGGATAGAGTATGCGCACAATTCATTACCGACCTCCTCCACAGGTCTCTCCCCCTTCCAGTGCTGCTTTGGCTATCAGCCACCCCTGTTCCCAGCACAAGAAAGAAAGGTGATGGTAGCCTCAACCAGTTCTTTTGTACGCCGCTGCAAGAAGATTTGGTCCCAGGCCAGAACTCGTCTCCTACACACCGTTAGCACCTTTAAGAGGCAAGCGGACCGAGGCCGCACAACAGCCCCCAGATACCGAGTACCTTGTCGATTGGGAGGGATACGGCCCAGAGGAGAGAAGTTGGGTTCCCGCCAGGTTCATTGTCGACCCAACCCTAATTTCAGACTTCCACCGGCAACACCCAAAAGCACCAGCTAGGACGCCCAGTGTCGCCCATAGGGGGGGGGGGGTACTGTCACGGTACGCCGGGTAATGCCCGCTTCTCGGGACAAGTCCTGATCTCCCGCAACTCCCTTCCACACTCCATTCCGCGGCTTCCATTTTGCCGCCTGAGTTACTCATGCTGGCGCACACCTGCGCCTCATCACCACCACTCTATATAACTCTCCCTCAAGCAGCGAACCCTTGCCGAATTATTGCGTGCCAATGCTCTATTGTCTCGTGCCTTTTTGTCAAGTATATCTGCCTGTTTTCACGTTGTTGATTCTCTTTTCTGCTCCCCAGGATTACGCTCTTGCCTCTCGGATTAAACTCGTTTGCTACGCTGACTGCTCTACCGGCTTTGATTCTCTGCTTTCACTTTCAACTACGGCTTGTCTCGATCCCCCTGGATCATTCTAGTTTGGACTACAGGTGTGTGCTGTCCTTATTCAGTTGTTGGTCAGTGCTTCTGCTCTCTACCCTGACTCCTTTTGGCTGCTCTTATTTAGTGAGTCTAAAACGGCAAGCGCTCTGCCCTTTGATCTTTCACTGTTGCTCTCTCGCCCGTGTTATATGGGCTCTGGATCTCACATGTTCTAGACCTCTGCCTTCAGCCACTTCTAACCTCCCCTGCTGCCCATTCCTAGTGGCATTTTGAGTGAACCACATATTTTGCCTAACTTTCCTCTGTATCTACTTTCAGCATAATCTCATCTGCTATAGCTCTGCCCACAGCCACTTCCAACCTGCCCTGCTGCCTACTCCTGACCGCCTCTAGAGTAAACTATATATATATATATTCAATATAAAAGAACTACATTATACATAGCTATATCTATATCTATTTATCTATCTATATATATCTATATATATCTATATCTATCTCTATATATATATACTGCCTAATGTTCCCTTTATCTGCTTCCAGCATATTTTCCAATTAAATACTTTTTTTCCATTTGATCTGTTGTGTCTGCTTGTGGGTCCTTTTAGCCTGCTGACGCAGGTCGGCGTGTGACAAAACAAGTAAGTGGATATAGTAAGTAAGATATTTCAGACATTATTCCGATACAGAGGAGGAGATACTGGAATTATAATTAGTATCTATGCATGCATTTGTGATTTCATTTGACTTTCCCATTGCTCACAATTTGATGTGATGTTTAACCCTCACCCTAACCCTAGGTTCCATCACTACGTGACTGCTGATCAGCAAACCTGGGAAACCCACAAATCATTGGAACTATGCCGCAAAACCGCTTTCAAGACATCATGCGACACCTACGCTTTAATGACAGGTCCACCCGCAGTGATCGAGCAAAGACTGATAAGTTTGCTGGAATTTCCAGTGTGTGGGGATCATTTGTCACCAACTGTATCACGTCCTACAACCCTAGTCTACATATCACCGTTGATGAGCAGCTTTTTCCGTCAAACACTCGGTGCTGTTTCCTGCAGTATATTGCAACTAAACCTGACAAGTTTGGGATGAAGTTTTGGGTGGCTTGCGACCTAAAATCCAAGTACATTTGCAATGTCCTCCCATATCTTAGCAAGGACCCCAATCGTCCCAGTGGGGAGAGACTGTCTGAAAATGTAATGATGAGGCTGATGAAACCATTCCTATACAAGAGCAGAAATGTTATCACAGACTATTTCTTTACATCGCTGTTACTTGCGCAAAAACTTAGACGGAAAACCATCATCCTTGGCACAGTCAACAAGATTCGCCGGGAAATTCCTCAATTTGTTAGCCATACAGATAGCAATGAATTCACGACTCGGGTATGTTGCAGGTCTTTTGTGGTTCTATGTTTATGTGTTTCTAAAGAATCAACACCTCCAAGTGTGTGAAAGTGTTATGAACATAACAATTGTATGTTTGAGGTGTACCTGGCTGTATTGGGGTGGATGTTAGAGGTGTACCTGGCTGTATTGGGGTGGATGTTTGAGGTGTACCTGGCTGTACTTAGAGCGGATGCCGTGATCACGGTTGCCGAGGTAAATGTAAACGGCTCCTTTTTGATCATCTTCCAGTGGAGCTCCAACAGCTAAATCCTTCAGCTGGTCTCCATTTAGATCTGATACAGCAGCTAAAGTCATCCCAAACCGACCCTGAGCTGATTCACTAATCTCCAACTGCTTCTCCAATTTCAGCTGCACACACACACACACACACACACACACACACACACACAGGGTATCAAACACACACAGAGTATATTTAATGTATTTTGTTTCGGTACACATACAGTATATTTAAAATTGTCTAAATGACCTGGAGGGTGTGATAATGAGTAAAGTTGAATAAAATACTGTGTACAGCGTGATGAGGTACAGTGCCAGTCAAAAGTTTGGGCACACCTTGTAATTATTGTTTTATTATTATTATTTTAGAACAAAACTGTTTTTTATTTCTATTTTATGAAATAGCACATATGAGATTAAATAATTACATAACAACAACAGCAACAGTGAGTTGTTATTTTAGGCCATGTAGGTCAGCTCTTCTGGAATGATGAAACTGTCTCTCATGAAGACCTTCCCAGGAAAACAAGACCAAAACTGAGCTCTGCTGCAGAGGAGAAGTTCATTTAGAGTCACCAGCCTCAGAAATCACCAATTAACAACCAGCACCTCAGATTAGTGCCGTTATGAAGCTTTACAGAGCAGAAGGAGCAGATATACATCTCAATATCAACTGTTCAGGAGATTATTGTGTGTTTTAGATAAACGCCTTCAGTATCGTTTTACAGTGTAGAAAGAAATAAACATCAGGAACCACCATGGAGTTAGTAGGGGTGTACACACTTTTGACTGGTAGTGTACATAGACGCTGAGGTATAAATATACTGCTTCAGTAACACACACTGTACAGTAGTATGTATGTGTGTGTGTGTGTGTGTGTGTGTACCTGCTGTGTGAGTCTGTAGATATACACCCGTCCCTCTCTCTGAGGATGAGGTTGGTAATACAGCGGAGCTCCAACCACGAGGAAGTCAGTGTTGTTGTCTGAGTCCAGGTCTAACACACACACCGATCCTCCGAAATACGAGCCGATCTGCAGATGCGTTATATAATAAATTATCACATTACAGGTGATTATGTGCTGTATTATGATTTTATTACTATATACTGTGTACCTGGCAGATTAGGCTAATTGGCGTTCCCAAATTGCCCATTGTGTGTGTATGAGTGTGTGTATGTATGTATGTGTGTGTCCTGCGATGGATTGGCACCATGTCCAGGATGTACCCCGCCTCGTGCCCTAAGTCTAATGGGATATACTCCAGGCCCGTGACCTTAAATACAGGACAAAGCCGTCTAGACGATGAGTGAGTGAGTCAGTGATTGATTGAGTGAGAGCTTAGTCTGACTCATATGCGCAAAATAAATCTGCTCCTGCTAAACCCTGGCTCTCCTGATCCTGTTGTCATCTAAAGTACTGGTCAGATCCAAAAGATCGTATTATAAATTACAACACAGTGCAGAAGAAACAGTTCATTCTTACCAGTTCTCCTGCGATATTGCTGATGGTTTCCCACTTGTCAGTGCTCTTCCTGAACAGAGTCACCCGACCCCTGTGATCACATCTCGGTGCTCCAGAGAACACAAGAGAATCTCTGCCCCTCTGCCCAACCACAACAGAGTAACCTGAACACACACACACACACACACACACACCAAATGTCGAGATGGTGTTGAGTGTTCCTGTGACGTAGCTTCCTGTTTTTGTATCGTTGCCGCGAAAGTTTTGCGTTTGTATTAGCGTTTAAATTACATATCTTTGTCATTTATACAATAATAATATTAATAGCAACTTATGAATGAATTTATAAATGAATTTAATTCATTTGAAATTCTTTATAGTAACATAAGTGTATTTAACTATATTAAGTCAGCTCAGTCGATTCCGCTAATTGTCATTTACAGACCTCCAGGGCCGTACTCGGAATTTCTTAGTGAATTTGCAGATTTCCTTTCAAATCTAGTCGTTTCTGTAGACAAAGTGCTAATTGCTGGAGATTTTAATATTCATTTTAAAAACCCAGAAGACCCTCTAAGAACTGCATTTATGTCTATACTGGACTCGGTAGGAGTAAATCAGTATGTAGTAGGACCCACTCATAAAGCAGGTCACACTTTAGATTTAATAATATTATTTGGATTAAGTATAAGAAATTTATTCACAATACCACTATCTGAAGTTATCTCAGATCACTATCTTGTCTCAATTCAAGTGTGTCACAATAATAATGTACACACAGCGCCGCGCTTCCGTATGAAACGTACATTCACATCAACTACCAAACAGAGTTTTATCAGTAATCTCCCAGAGTTCCCAACTTCGATTAGATCGCCGTCTGACCCCACAGAACTCGATCAGGCGACTGAATATTTAGAGTCGACATTTCGCTATACCCTAGATAATGTAGCTCCAGTCAAAAGAAAAATTATTAGAGATAAGAAACTTGCTCCCTGGTATAACGATCACACGCGCACTTTAAAACAGACCGCTCGGAAATTAGAACGTAAATGGCGTCAAACTAAATTACTAGTATTTCAAATAGCATGGAAGGAGAGCATCCTGAACTATAGAAAAGCTCTTAGTGTAGCTAGATCAACATATCTCTCCACTCTTATAGAAAATAACAAAAATAATCCTAGATTCTTATTTAATGCTGTAGCCAAATTAACCAGAAATAAGACCACTGCAGAAATCTCCACAACAACATCATGCAATAGTGAGGACTTCATGAACTTTTTTAATAATAAAATTGTAAATATTAGGCATAAAATTGAGGTTTTGAAACCGAACAATGTAATTGATGCAGATGTTAATCTAGCCATGTCAGATCAGAACCTAGAATACTTTACTCCCCTTGAAGAGAATGAACTAATTTCACTCATCTCTTCTTCAAATTCATCAACCTGTATATTAGATCCTGTACCGACACATTTTCTTAAACAGATAGTACCAGCAATAGTAGAACCCCTGTTGAGAATAATTAATTCTTCACTCAGCATTGGATATGTTCCAAAATCTTTTAAATTAGCAGTTATAAAACCAATAATTAAGAAACCTGACCTCGACCCCTGTCAGCTGTCTAGTTACAGACTAATATCAAACCTCCCCTTTATCTCTAAGATTCTGGAAAAGATAGTAGCGGAGCAGCTATGCTCATATATACATAGAAATGGCATACATGAACTGTATCAGTCAGGATTTAGGCCTCATCACAGTACAGAGACAGCGCTCGTTAAAGTAGTAAATGACATTCTATTGGCCTCTGATCAGGGTTGTGTAACTATGCTTGTACTACTTGACCTCAGTGCAGCTTTTGACACCGTTGATCACGCTATTCTTCTTCACAGATTAGAAAATGTAGTGGGAATTAAGGGTACAGCCCTCTCCTGGCTCAGATCCTATCTGACCCATCGTTATCAGTATGTAGACTTAAATGGTGATTATTCTGCATGTTCTCTAGTGGAGTTTGGCGTTCCGCAGGGTTCAGTTTTAGGTCCACTGCTTTTTTCCCTTTACATGCTTCCTCTGGGCAACATAATCCGTAAGCATGGTATTAGTTTTCATTGTTATGCTGACGATACACAGTTATATGTCTCAGCAAAACCTGACGAGAAAAAACAGCTTACTAAAATTGAGCAATGTGTGCAGGACATAAGAAATTGGATGCTAATTAACTTCCTTCTGCTAAATCCGGATAAGACAGAAGTTCTAGTCATAGGACCGCATACAGCTAGGAGTAAAATTTTAGATCACACCGTAACTTTAGATGGCCTTTCTGTTCCATTAAATGCAACAGTAAAAGACCTTGGTGTGATTATTGATTCCAGCCTTTCATTTGAAGCACATGTAGATAATACTACCAGGATAGCTTTTTTTCACCTCAGAAATATTGCCAGAATAAGAAATTTATTGTCGCTAAACGACGCAGAAAAACTAGTTCATGCTTTTATCACCTCTAGGTTGGACTATTGTAATGCCTTACTGTCTGGTTGTTCAGCTAGATGCATAAATAAGCTTCAGCTAGTCCAGAATGCAGCAGCGAGAGTCCTCACCAGAACCAGAAGATATGAGCACATTACCCCTATCTTATCTTCACTCCATTGGCTCCCTGTGAAATTTCGCATTGATTTTAAAATACTACTCTTGACATATAAAGCATTAAATGGTCTCGCGCCGCAGTACCTGAGCGAACTACTAGTGTCTTACGATCCGCCACGCCTACTTCGATCAAAGGATGCAGGCTGCTTGTCAGTACCGCGTATTATGAAAAATACAGCTGGGGGCAGAGCTTTTTCTTACAAAGCCCCAAAGTTATGGAATAGTCTTCCAAATAGTGTTCGGGACTCAGACACAGTCTCAGTGTTTAAGTCCAGGCTAAAAACCTATTTATTTAGCCAAGCATTTTTATAAATAGATTTGCCATAGGTAAAGGAGCAGATCTGGGGGACTCATGGACGTAGAGTATTATGGTGAACTGGTATGTTTGGATGCTGTCTTCCTCACTCTCATTGATCACTCAGGTTTGCTGACGGTGAGGTGATTGTTTGCTTTACATGTCAGGAAGCCCTCATGTTTGTGTTTCCTTCTGGCTCTCCCTTTTAGTTATGCTGTCATAGTTAGTCCTGCCGGAGTCTCTGCTTGCACTCTACAGTTAATATACATTCACATTATACATTGTGTGACTGTGACCATACCTAACTGCCATCTCTCCTCTTCTTCTCTTCCCCCCCCTCTTTCTTTTTCCTCTCTCCTCCTGTCTCCCCCTTTCACTCTTTCTCTCTCTCTCTGTCGAGCTACACATGTTGTTCCTGAGCTGCCAGTGATCCAGACTCCCTCTGCCCTCCGGACCTGTCTGACCCATCCTGGTGCCCCGCTTCTGGCTGAAGATCTCTTCACATGGATGCCCCGTGTGTCTCTCTGGGATGCGTCTGGTGTCTGGGAATGATTCTTTCTACCTAGAAAATAGTTCTGGCCTTGACTGGTGTTGGCAACTGTTTCTCTGGGGACTTGACAGTTCGATAGTTCATGACTGGAACTTCTTACGTGTCTACCTGAGTCTTCAATAACTACCTGGACTCCATAGTAACATCAATTAACATCAGCTATTATAGCTGAACTGCCTCCCACCCTACATACTGTATAAATGCAGATCATTTACTGCTTTCTGTTTCACCCAAATGAGGATGGGTTCCCTGTTGAGTCTGGTTCCTCTCAAGGTTTCTTCCTATTACCATCTCAGGGAGTTTTTCCTTGCCACTGTCGCCCTCGGCTTGCTCACCAGGGACAAACTGACCATTTTGATTCATACAAATTCACATTTCATACAAACTTAAATAATTCTTTTGACTGTGTAAAGCTGCTTTGCGGCAATGAAAATTGCTAAAAGCGCTATACAAATAAAATTGAATTGAATTGAATTAATAGCAACTAGTTTTTACATCTCATACTATTTGGTTTTGCCTTTTTCTGCGCTTTTCGGAGAACGCGCAAGTTTCTTCTTCTAAGAACAACAAACGGAATTCAGCTCCAAACAACTAATCTCCGACTCAGGTACGATATAATGGATAATATTCAGCTCGTTCAGTGTGTGGAGTGCAGGATGTTTAGACATTCTTCCTCCGTCGTTAGTGGTAATTTTATTTGTGATAGGTGTGTGTTAGTGAGCACTCTGACGGAGAAGATATCAGCGTTAGAGGAGCGCATCCAGACTTTAGAGAGGGTTAGAGAGTGTGAGAGCCGTGTTATTCCTGTAGCGGACAGTCTGGGTGCCGCAGGCGGAGATAACCAGCCCCCGACTCCGGCATTAGAGCCCTCACAGCGGGGCGAGTGGGTGACGACTAGGCGGCATACTCGTTCAGCCAAAGCTAATGCTAAGGCTAGCCCACCGGAGCACACCTCTTCTGCGCTTCACGTGTCCAACAGGTTTGCTCTCCTCAGTGATGCACCCGCTGAGAAACCTGAAAGAGCTCTGGTTATAGGAGACTCTATACTGAGACACGTGAAATTAGCTAGACCTTTAGGGGCGCCAGCGGCAGTGGTTAGGTGTATCCCGGGAGCCAGAGCACCAGACATAGCAAGTTATCTTAGGGCCCTAGGACAGCACAGGTTCTCCAAGATAGTGGTACATGCTGGAGCTAACGATATACGCCTTCGTCAGTCAGAGGTTAGTAAGAATAACTTTATAGAGGTGTTTAAATTAGCGAAGGCGATGTCCGATGGAGTAGTATGCTCTGGTCCCATCCCAATGAGACGTGGTGACATAACTTACAGCAGGTTATGGTTACTGAACCGCTGGATGTCCAGGTGGTGCTCTGAGAACAACGTGGGCTTCATTGATAATTGGAAGACCTTTGAGGGCAAAGCTGGCCTGCTAGGATGGGACGATGTCCATCCCACTCGGGAAGGTGCTGCTCTCATTTCCTGTAGTATAGCTCATAGTCTCAGAAAAGGCCTAGTTAATCGGTGACAATCCAGAGCCCAGGCCAGGGAGCAGACAGACAGGCTAAACCAACCGTCTGCTAGCTGCATAGAGTCGTCACTCAGGGTTCATCATATTAAACATACTGTGTCTGTTCCCCGAGCTAAAAACAAATTTAGAAGACTCAGAAAGTCTGTTTTAGTAATTTAATTAACATAAATACCACAAACTCAGATCATACTGAATGCGCAGCCGACACCTCTGATCTGAAGCTAGGACTGTTAAATATTAGATCTCTCGCATCTAAATCAGTTATAGTTAATAATACTATCACAGATCAGGAGTTTGATATACTCTGTTAAACAGAAACCTGGATTAAACAGGACGAGTATGTAGCTCTAAATGAAGCTAGTCCTCTTGGATACAGCTACATACACCAGCCTCGGTTAACTGGTAGAGGAGGAGGCGTCGTAGTTATTCACAATGATAATTTGACTATTGTACAAAAACACAGACACAAATTTAATTCATTTGAAATTCTTTATAGTAACATTAATGTATTTAACAATATATTAAGTCAGCTCAGTCGATCCCGCTAATTGTCATTTACAGACCTCCAGGGCCGTACTCTGAATTTCTTAGTGAATTTGCAGATTTCCTCTCAAACCTAGTCGTTTCTGTAGACAAAGTGTTAATTGCTGGAGATTTTAATATTCATTTTGAAAACCCAGAAGACCCTCTGAGAACAGCATTTATGTCCATACTGGACTCGGTAGGAGTAAATCAGTGTGTAGTAGGACCCACTCATAAAGCAGGTCACACTTTAGATTTAATAATATTATTCGGATTAAGTTTGAGAAATTTATTCACAATACCACTATCTGAAGTTATCTCAGATCACTATCTTGTCTCAATTCAAGTGTGTCACAGTAATAATGTACGCACAGCGCCGCGCTACCGTATGAAACGTACATTCACATCAACTACCAAACAGAGTTTTATCAGTAATCTCCCAGAGTTCCCAACTTCGATTAGATCACCGTCTGACCCCACAGAACTCGATCAGGCGACTGAATATTTAGAGTCGACATTTCGCTATACCTTAGATAATGTAGCTCCAGTCAAAAGAAAAAATATTAGAGATAAGAAACTTGCTCCCTGGTATAACGATCACACGCGCACTTTAAAACAGACCGCTCGGAAATTAGAACGTAAATGGCGTCAAACTAAATTACTAGTATTTCAAATAGCATGGAAGAAAGCATCCTGAACTATAGAAAAGCTCTTAGTGTAGCTAGATCAACATATCTCTCCACTCTTATAGAAAATAACAAAAATAATCCTAGATTCTAATTTAATGCTGTAGCCAAATTAACCAGAAATAAGACCACTGCAGAAATCTCCACAACAACATCATGCAATAGTGAGGACTTCATGAACTTTTTTAACAATAAAATTGTAAATATTAGGCATAAAATTGAGGTTTTGAAACCGAACAATGTAATTGATGCAGATGTTAATCTAGCCATGTCAGATCAGAACCTAGAATACTTTACTCCCCTTGAAGAGAGTGAACTAATTTCACTCATCTCTTCTGCAAATTCATCAACCTGTATATTAGATCCTGTACCGACACATTTTCTTAAACAGATAGTACCAGCAATAACAGAACCCCTGTTGAGAATAATTAATTCTTCACTCAGCATTGGTTATGTTCCAAAATCTTTTAAATTAGCAGTTATCAAACCAATAATTAAGAAACCTGACCTCGACCCCCGTCAGCTGTCCAGTTACAGGCCAATATCAAACCTCCCCTTTATTTCTAAGATTCTGGAAAAGATAGTAGCTACATAGAAATGGCATACATGAACTGTATCAGTCAGGATTTAGGCCTCATCACGGTACAGAGACAGCACTCGTTAAAGTAGTAAATGACATCCTATTGGCCTCTGATCAGGGTTGTGTAACTATACTTGTATTACTCGACCTCAGTGCACGCTATTCTTCTTCACAGATTAGAAAATGTAGTAGGAATTTAGGGTACAGCCCTCTCCTGGCTCAAATCCTATCTGACCCATCGTTATCAGTATGTAGACTTAAATGGTGATTTTTCTGCATGTTCTCTAGTGGAGTTTGGCGTTCCGCAGGGTTCAGTTTTAGGTCCACTGCTTTTTTCCCTTTATATGCTTCCTCTGGGCAACATAATCCGTAAGCATGGTATTAGTTTTCATTGTTATGCTGACGATACACAGTTATATGTCTCAGCAAAACCTGATGAGAAAAAACAGCTTACTAAAGTTGAGCAATGTGTGCAGGACATAAGAAATTGGATGCTAATTAACTTCCTTCTGCTAAATCCGGATAAGACAGAAGTTCTAGTCATAGGACCGCATACAGCTAGGAGTAAAATTTTAGATCACACCGTAACTTTAGATGGCCTTTCTGTTCCATCAAATGCAACAGTGAAAGACCTTGGTGTGATTATTGATTCCAGCCTTTCATTTGAAGCTCATGTTGATAATATTACCAGGATAGCATTCTTTCACCTCAGAAATATTGCCAGGATAAGAAATTTATTGTTGCTAAACGATGCAGAAAAACTAGTTCATGCCTTTATCACCTCTAGGTTGGACTATTGTAATGCCTTACTGTCTGGTTGTTCAGCTAGATGCATAAATAAGCTTCAGCTAGTCCAGAATGCAGCAGCGAGAGTCCTCACTAGAACCAGAAGATATGAGCACATCACCCCTATCTTATCTTCACTGCATTGGTTCCCTGTGAAATTTTGCATTGATTTTAAAATACTACTCTTGACATATAAAGCATTAAATGGTCTCGCGCCGCAGTACCTGAGCGAACTGCTAGTGTCTTACGAACCGCCATGCCTACTTCGATCAAAGGATGCAGGCTGCTTGTCAGTACCGCCTATTATGAAAAATACCGCTGGGGGCAGAGCTTTTTCCTACAAAGCCCCAAAATTATGGAATAGTCTTCCAAATAGTGTTCAGGACTCAGACACAGTCTCAGTGTTTAAGTCCAGGCTAAAAACCTATTTATTTAACCAAGCATTTTTATAATTAGATTTGCCATAGGTAAAGGAGCAGATCTGGGGGACTCATGGACGTAGAGTATTATGGTGAACTGGTATGTTTGGATGCTGTCTTCCTCACTCTCATTGATCACTCAGGTTTGCTGACGGTGAGGTGATTGTTTGCTTTACATCTCAGGAAGCCCTCATGTCTGTGTTTTCTTTTGGCTCTTCCTTTTAGTTATGCTGTCATAGTTAGTCCTGCCGGAGTCTCTGCTTGCACTCTACAGTTAATATACATTCACATTATACATTGTGTGACTGTGACCATACCTAACTGCCATCTCTCCTCTTCTTCTCTTTCCCCCCCTCTTTCTCTTTCCTCTCTCCTCCTGTCTCCCCCTTTCACTCTTTCTCTCTCTTTGTCGAGCTACACATGTCGTTTCTGAGCTGCCAGTGATCCAGACTCCCTCTGCCCTCCGGACCTGTCTGACCCATCCTGGTGTCCCGCTTCTGGCTGAAGATCTCGTCACATGGATGCCCCGTGTGTCTCTCTGGGATGCGTCTGGTGTCTGGGGATGATTCTCTCTACCTAGAAAATGGTTCTGGCCTTGACTGGTGTTGGCAACTGTTTCTCTGGGGACTTGACAGTTCGATAGTTCAGGACTGGAACTTCTTACAAGTCTACCTGGGTCTTCAATAACTACCTGGACTCCATATTAACATCAATTAACATCAGCTATTATAGCTGAACTGCCTCCCACCCTACACACTGTATAAATGCAGATCATTTACTGCTTTCTGTTTCACCCAAATGAGGATGGGTTCCCTGTTGAGTCTGGTTCCTCTCAAGGTTTCTTCCTATTACCACCTCAGGGAGTTTTTCCTTGCCACTGTCGCCCTCGGCTTGCTCACCAGGGACAAACTGACCATTTTGATTCATACAAATTCACATTTCATACAAACTTAAATAATTCTTTTGACTGTGTAAAGCTGCTTTGCGACAATAAAAATTGCTAAAAGCGCTATAGAAATAAAATTGAATTGAATTGAATTGAATTGAATTGAAATGTCACCTTATTACAGAACCAGGACAGTGTAAGCTCAGCTGCTGAGGTTCTGCATTAGACCTGGACTAATCACGTGTAAAGTACATGCCACTAACAGCTCAAAGAAACAGAGACATGTGCTTGTGTAACAAACAGTGTAACATACCATTGTATGAATCATTATTTAGGTTTATGTCTTTGATTTCCATCTCACTGATCGAAGCTTCAGATCCTGTGACCTCATACAGGTTTCCAGTCCAATGATTAGATCCAACCGCTCCCAGTATGAGAGTGTCCTGGAATTAATAAAGAAGTGGTGAACTGTTTGTGTTTAAACAGATTTTAAAAAAATTATCGTATACACATGTAACTCCATAATGAGCATTTTACTGCGTATGGCTGTGTATGTGACAAATAAAATTTGAGTTCATTCAGACTCCATATACATAACATTTCACCCAAATCTTAAAATCTTAAATCTTCTGCTAAATCTTAATTGCATTTGATGGCTACATTGGGTTAGAATTTCTTCCACTGGTGATATCCATAGTTTACGTATGGAAAATTATAGGAAAGATTAGGGAAAAAAGAAAAGAATAATAGTTTAGTAAATGTTTTATAATGTAAGCTTGGAATACATTTTTGCAGGTGGCAAAACAAGCACAATGTCCTCATATACGAATATAAACTTCATAATAGCTTGCATGGCTCCGTTTCCATCTCACATTCAGCTGGGTTGTGAAAGAATTGCATGCCCCTTCAAAAATAATAATAATAATACAACTGTTGCAATTTTATTTTTTGTAAAAAAGAATGAATGAATAAATAAATGAATAAAACAAAACACATGCCAGTCAAAAGTTTGGACACACCTTCTACAGTAATTCAGTGTTTTATCCACAATCTAAAACAATACTGGCGATAATTATGTAACAAAAACACAAGTGGCATGGTGGTGTCTTGAGCCTTTAGGGTCTGGGTTCAATACTTAGCCAGGCTCAATTCCCGCCTTTATGTGCATGTAGTTTGCATGTTCTCTACGTGCTTGGTGTGGTTTCCCCTCATAGCTCAAAGACCTGCAGGTTAGGCTGCCTGGCATTCCCAAATTGCCCATAGTGTGTGTATGGGTGTGTGCTCTGTGAGGAATATCTGTCTGCACCTGTGACTGTGTACAACCAGCACATCAGGTGACAGGAATGTTGCCACTGCTGGTCACAGGGTCTGTGTGGATTGTAAAGCAGTTTATGGTAAGCAGCAAAAAACACCATGGTAATGCCAGGTTCACTTGTGTCTTTAGTTGAACAGGAACTGCTTTTTAAGAGAGGTACAAAAATAAAGACTGTGTATTGGGTGTAAAAGTGGGCTGTTGTTTTCATTATGAACGAGTGGGATATGTATAGGGTGTGAAAGGGAGCTTTTTAATCATCCAGTGATCCAGACCCACTCTGTCCTCTGGACCTGTCTGACTCATCCTGGTGTCCCTCTTCTGGTTAGAGATCTCGTCACATGGACGCCCTGTGTGGTTTCTCTGGGACACGTGTGGTGGGAACAGTTCCACTTTACCATGAAGACGGTCCTGTCCTCGGCTAATGCAGACAGCTGTTCTCTGAGGACTCGTGACTGCAGTCACTCGATAGTTCAGGACTGGAATTTCCTACAGTCTACCTTAGCCTCCAATAACGAACTGGCCTCCATATGAACTTAAAGACTTATGTCTTATGTCCTGTTATACTGAACTTTCAGCCTCCTAACACACAGTATGAGTTCAGATCAATCCCTGCTATCTGTTATCACCCAGATGAGGATGGGTTCCCTGTTAGGTCTGGTTTCTCAGGGAGTTTTTCCTTGCCACTGTCGCCCTCGGCTTGCTCACCAGGGACAAACTGACCATTTTGATTCATACAAATTCACATTTCATACAAACTTAAGGGAGTTTAGCGCTTTTAGCGATTATTATTGCCGCAAAGCAGCTTTACACAGTCAAAAGAATTATTTAAGTTTGTATGAAATGTGAATTTGTATGAATCAAAATGGTCAGTTTGTCCCTGGTGAGCAAGCCGAGGGCGACAGTGGCAAGGAAAAACTCCCTGAGAAACCAGACCTAACAGGGAACCCATCCTCATCTGGGTGATAACAGATAGCAGTAAATGATCTGCATTTATACAGTGTGTAGTCTGGTTTCTCTCAAGGTTTCTTCCTATTACCATCTCAGGGAGTTTTTTTCTTGCCACTGTCATCCTCGGCTTGTTCATCAGGGACAGTCTTATTAAGTTCAAGTAGGCTTTATTGTCACTTCAACCATATACAGTTAGTACACAGTGAAACAAAACAACATTTCTCATGGACCAAGGTGCTACATGCAACATAAATTTACAACATAAATTAACAGAAAAACTAAACTAGTTAACTAGAAGGCCTAGTTAGCTGGCTAGCGGAGGCAAAACAGATTGACCTGACAACATAAATTAACAAGATAAATTACTAAAAACTAATTAGCTAACTCAAAGAGGAAGTCTATATACGTTTTTTTTTTACAGACAACTTAAAGTGCACATGCAAATGTGTAAACAAGAGCAACAAAGTGAAAGTGCGAAAAACACGACATAACATAAGATAATACTCTGTGGTGTTGAGGTGATGAGTTGAGGTAGTGGGAAAACAGTAAACGTTCCTTAACACAGCAGCAATAATTAAGAAGTTAGTGCAAAGGTAATCCATTTACAGGTTGGTGTGTACGATAGTTTGGTAGGTCAGTGTGTTTGCGCTTGTGTTGGACTAAGCACACAGCCTTGTGGGGCCCCAGTGCTCAGTGTGGTGGTGCTGGAGGTGCAGTTCCTGATCCGTACTGACTGAGGCCTTCCGGTCAGAAAGTCGAGGTTCCAGTTGCAGAGAGAGGTGTTCAGGCCGAACAGGCTCAGCTTCCCGATCAGTTGTTGGGGGATGATAGTGTTGAATGCTAAGCTGAAATTTATGTACAGCATTCGAACGTATGTGTCCTTATTGGCCAAGTGTGTGAGGGCAAGGTGGAGATGGCGTCATCCGTTGGGCGGTTAGGACGGTACGCAAATTGCAGTGGGTCCAGTGAGGGAGGCAGCAGGGTCTTGATGTGTCTCATGACGAGCCACTTGAAGCACCTCAAGTAGGTAAGTGCAACGAGACGGTAGTCATTAACACAGGACACAAAAGACTTTTTAGGCACGGGGATGATGGCGGTGGCCTTGAAGCACGTGGGAACGGCGGCGCTGCTCAGAGAGATGTGGAAGCTGTTGGTAAGAACATCTGCCAGCTGTTTTGCACATACTCTGAGCACTCTGCCTGTGATGTTGTCTGGTCCAGCAGCTTTACGTGGGTTGACTCTGCGTAGAGTTTTCCTCACATCAGCTGTAGTGAGACACAGCACCTGGTCGTTCAGAGAAGGGGTGGTCTTTCTTGCCGCCACGTCGTTCTGCCTGTCCAACCGAGCGTAGAAGTTGATTACCGAATCTGGGAGGGAGCCGTCACAGGCAGGTGATATCATCCTGTAGTGAGTGATGGCTTGTAAGCCCTGTCACATGCGCCGTGTGTCCCCGCTGTCTCTGAAGTGGTTGTGGATTCTCTGGGCGTGTGCGCGCTTCACCTCTCTGATGGCCCGGGAGAGTTTGGCCCTTGCTCTTCTAAGGGCCACCTTGTCTCCCGCTCTGAAGGCAGAGTCTCGGGTCCTCAGAAGTGCACGCACCTCCGCTGTAATCCACGGTTTCTGGCTGGATCGTGAGATAATGCTCTTGGAGACGCTGACGTCATCTGTTCACTTGTTGATGTAGCTGGTCACTGATGATGTGTACTCCTCCAAGTCAGTGAAGTCGCCGTAAGTTGCAGCCTCCCTAAACATGTTCCAGTCAGTCTTCTCGAAACAGTCATGAAGAGCAGAGATGGCTCCTGCTGGCCAGGTTTTCACCTGCTTCAGAACCAGTTTTGAACACCTGACGAGTGATCTGTATGCTGGAATTAGCATAACAGAGATGTGGTCTGAGTAGCCGAGGTGGGGGCGGGGCTCGTGTTTTCCCCTTTCGTTGCAAAGTCCACATATTGATGGAATCTAGGAAGCACTGACTTGAGATTTGCATGGTTGAAATCTCCAGCAACAATAAACAGTCCATCCTGGTGTGTATTTTGCAGTTCACTGATCTTTGTATACAGTTCCCATAGCACTTCCTTAGCATTAGCGCTAGGTGGAATGTATACTCTGATAATGAGTGGTGAATTCCCATGGTAAATAAAAAGGTCTGCATCTAACAGTCACAAACTCCACCAGCGATGAGCAATAACTAGAAACTAGCACAGAATTTTTTCACGATTCTGTGTTAATGTAAACACACAAGCCTCCGCTGCAGGTCTTACCGCACAGAGCTGCATTTCTGTCAGCGCAAAACTATGCTAGCCCGTCTAGCTGAATGGCAGCATCCGGTACTCTGTCGCTGACCCATGTCTCCGTAAAAACAAAGACACAGCAGTCTGTAACCTCATGCTGTGTAGCCTGCTGTAGTCGGATGTAGTCCAGTTTATTGTCCAGGGAGTAGACGTTGGATGACGGGAGAGCTGGTCGGCTAGGGTTTGTTTTTAGCCCAGCACAGACTCCCGTCAGCTTGCCGTGCTTCCGCTTTCTCACGCACCGTTTCCGATGTCTCCTTCTCCGGCCGCTGGTTCACGCAGCAAGCCGAGGTCACATAGCTTTTCCGGCAGCTCATCCTGGATGTCGTTAACCAGTTTATTTAGGTACAAAAGTGTCTGACAGTTGTATGTACAGACACCAGTCGCGACGATGTCCATGCACAGGGTAAAATAAACGCGCTACACACAAAAAGTAAACAACGTAGCACCATTTTGGCTCCGGAGCGGCCGCTGCGTGCTAGTGCCACGCCACCATCTTGGATTCTCTAAACATTCACATTTACATTTCATACCAACTTAAACAATTATTTTGATTGTGTAAAGCTGCTTTGCAACAATGTGAATTGTTAAAAGCGCAATATAAATAATTTGATTGATTTTCCCCATAAGAAATGATAAAAACTCGGGTGGTTCGTTCGACAACCCAATGTTGCGTTGTCATTAAAGAGAATGATCTCCCACACTGCTACAGACATTTAACTTCACAGTGTTATAATAAACAGTCCACACGCATACGGATGATGACTTGATGAGTGACGAACGCGCACTGAGACTGAGCATTAGAGACAATCACCCACAATCCCACAGTGAGAGCATGAGAAGAACCATTGGCCTAGTTGTGATCACATGACCCTCCGCAGACAAAGCGCATGCGTACTACTCATATATCAAGACCTTGCTCATTTAAAAGTTCAAATTTATTATAAATTTTCGCTTGTCTTACAAACCACTTACAACACTTCGAGTTACTCACGACCCACTAAGTGTTTTACACTCTTTCTCTCTCTCTCTCTCTCTCTCTCTCTCTCTCTCTGTTGAGTTACATATTTCACTTATTCACTCAGAGTTACCAGATCCTGATGCCTTCTGCTCTAAAAGTGTTTAACAAGTAAAACTGAATGAAAACATTTGAATTTAATTGTTTGTTTAGACAGATGTTGACTCATACACATTGACATTTCATACAACTTTTATAATTTCTTTTGATTGTGTAAAGCTGCTTCGCGATGATGATAACTGTTAAAAGCGCTATACAAATAAAATTAAGTTGAATTGAACTGATGTTAGTGTGATCAGTACCTTGTCACTTGCAGCACTGAATCCGCTCTGAGACAGCTCTTTACTAAACAACATGCCCCGAGTTCCTGAACACACAAACCCCATTATTCATTAGTGACAATTATTTATTTCATTTATTTATTCTTATATAAAAAAGCTTCAGTCATGGCACTTCAATCTGCTTATCATTTGTTTGTTTCACCATGAAACCAAAAAAGCAAAATTAACAAAATTAACAAAATAAATAACTTTAATCAAAACATTAAAAAAAACATAAGGAAGGCCAAGCTATAAACAAGTTTTACAACTAAAATTACAAAATGGTAATCCTAAATTAGTAGGTAACGAAGAATATTTTATTTAAAATTGTAAAATTAGACTTAATTAGGCTAAATAGTTCTTATAATAATTTACAAATAAAAAATGACACGAGATCAATTCACTGTCCTGTTCCCTGAGCTCTGTGTTACTGTTCTAATAACCTACTGGTCATTACCTATGCAGTTAATATAATAATAATAAAAATAATAATAATAATCATCATCAGCATCATTCATCGTCATTATCATATTTTGTTAAAATTCGTAAAATATATTTTAGTAAATGTATTCTTATTTGTCTAAATAATTTATACAAATGTAATAATTTTTGACATTTTTAAATGTAAAAGATTACATAAAAGAAACTTTAGCCTGTATAGTTATAGTTATAGTTAATTTCTGTGTTGTCTTTTGTCACTTATTTTAAATTATCTTTGTGTATTACACTTTTTGTTGTTAAGAGCTTGTAGGAGCTCGCAGAAAGCATTAAAGGTTTGGTGTCATTAAATAGCACAAAATTATTCATGTCCTTCGGGAATAAATAAATAAATAAATAAATAAATAAATAAATGGGACTTAAATAAAAAACAGAGTTATTCAGCACACTAAGTAAAATGTTCTGGGTCATGCTACTTATTATATGAATATCTTTTTATATTGGTTTCAGAAATATTGAGAAAACTGAAGTGTTTTCATTACCCTCCATGCCAAAGATCTTATTTTGTAAATTATCCAAAAGTTCATTAAGTCCAGCGTAGTTGTTAATCATGAAGGTGTTGTTCCTTTTCGGCTTTGAGGCAAACTTTTCCAGCTTCTCTAATTTGACTTGATGCCCCACCTAATGATGAGAAACAACTTCATTACAGCACTGGATTAGTGAGGGAGAGGGGAGACACTGAATGGACTGATGGACGATGAGAGATAAGTGTACGGATGGATGGATGGATGGACGGATGGATGGATGGATGGATGGATGGAGGATAGAGAGGTGATGAGGTCTGTGTGTTACTGACTCACCCCAATAACAAAGCGAGCGATGTTTTGCTCCTCACAGCGATGTATTACGTTATTGTCTAAATCAGAAGGAGCTCCATCTGTGATGATGACGAGGGCTTTAGTCGCCTCAGGATCCGCACCGGACTTATTATTATTAAACAGATGATCACTGGAAAATAAACACCAAAACTCTACTTCATTATTACTGAACACTCTACAGTCTGAAGGTCTGTAAACCACATTTAGGAGGTCAGGCTGGATTAGTTCATTAAAATATGCAGCATGTTTATTTATGTACAGTCCTATGAATTTTTACTATTTTTACATTTTTCTGAGTCAGTAAAAAACTTTCAGATTTCCAGAGTGATTTTTTAAAATAATGAATAAATGTAAAAATATATATTAATGAATGTTAAAAGGAAAAGATGTCACGGGGCCGAGCGAGTCGGGCAGGCTGATAGAACCCAAAACAGACACATCACACAAGAATAAAAAGTCTTAGTAAGTTTAATTATGAAAGTGCTGAAGAAAGGAGGAGCAGTGCTTAGTGTTACTTAGCCCGTGATACACCTGTATAGTAACACAGGGACTGTATGGGTAATGGGCGTGGAGGCTCGAGGTACAACTCTGAGTCAAAGCTCCCATGTTTTAAACTTCGATCGCCCCTGAGTGCCGTTACGCAATGAAAACAGAAGTGGACTTTAATAAGGAAGGGTCTGTAATAGCAAAGATCAGAGTCAGGTCCCCTGCAGATGTCCTGGTGTGTGAAATCCGGAAGAGACAAACAATAGCGGAGTCAGGGTGGGGAGTGTGGGTCAGTGTACGTGAAGCAATCGGTGCCAGGTCAAACAAATCTGAAGTGACAAACGATAAGCGGAATCTGTAAACGAAATACTGGGCCGAGGTCCAGAGAAAGAAAGAAACAGGAGGGAACTGGGCTGTGGAGCACACAATAATCCGGCACAGAGGAACTGCGCTGCACTTCCTTAAATGCCAGGAGACATAATTTGTGAATGGGGAACCAGTGTGTGGGTAGGGCGTCCAGGGGTGTTGAAATACCATGATAGGCTGGAAAAACATGACCGTGTGTGGAGAGACATGACAGTGTGGGAAAAAGAATAACAGGCGTTCATGACTAAAGAAAACTTCCAAAAGCAAATGTGCCAGTTAGAGCCTCCAGAGGAGTTGGCGGGCAAGAGGATTACTAAGTGATGAATTCATTTTAGAAATATTATTATTATTAGTAGTAGTAGTAGTAATTGTGGTTATACTACAGTGATTTGGAAAGGATTACATTTTTAGGAGACGGGTGAGTTCCTGTTCTCCCTTATGTTATAGCAGCTATAAACACTTGTTCCCTCACCAGTCTCTCTTTATTCTCTCTTCAAGCAAATAAGAGAAAATGAAGCTTTTTATTTATGTTACTGAGAAACCACAAAGAAGCATGACCTCAACTGCCCTGGAGATAAAACATAAGGTTACAGCTTGACCTCTGACTGACACTGGAGACTCCTTCCTCTAAACTAAAAGTTTTACAATTTATTTATAATATCTTTACAATTTTTTTAATCATTGATTTAATGTTTTTAAATCAAGCGTATCCATTTCAGTACGTGTAGAGTCCACAGTACTAGTCCCTGTGTTTAAGCTCTGACTATAGCAGTGGTTCTCAAAGTGTGTGGCGCCCCACTAGTGGTGAATACAGATATGACAGGTAGGGCGCAATGAACGGGAGGGAATTAGTGAAAAATAATAATAGGAAAGTACCTATTCTAATTCATACTTTTCTTTATTGATTTATTTAATCTTTATTTTCTTTATCGGACACTCGAAACTAAATAATGACACACAAAGACATGGATCATTAATACAAGTAAATTAAAATAACATCAGAGAAAAAGTGGAACCATAGTGCAACAATAACGGTTTAACGTCGGCATGTTAATTCCAGAGGAACAATATATAAGGAAACATTCGGTATTATATATGTCATTTCATTTATTCCTATGTGTACGCTGATGTTTCTGTATTTTTGTTAAACATGAATATTTTATCAGGCAGTACTAGTCTGGCATTTCTTGTTTCCAGTGTGGCAACAAAGTTACTTTTTGATCCTTCAGGCACTAAACAGAAGGGAAGATCAATATCGTTCTACGCTTTTTGTTCGTGTGCGGCTTTTTGCGATGATCCCTAAATCATCCGTTGCGCCGTAGAGAATAATGGTGTTAATGCTTTTAAACATGTATAATTTAAGGCGGATGGAGCTTAAAGACAATGTAGAGAGGAAATATATCTGGGTATCTTATTCGCGGGTTTATTTACGCAGCTATTGAATTCGGAGATGCGAATATCAAATTCACTTTACCGCGGACACAAACACGTGTTATGCGCTAAAGTGCCCCCCTGCCACGGATTCCCCCCCCCCCCCCCCAAAAAAAAAATCTCTTTCAAATATTATATTGGGACATGCATTCAAAGGTTTATTATTATCGAATATATTATTACTATTATAATTAACCCTAGGCACGTGACACTCGTCGAAACGATTAATACAAATCCCCCAAAATTATTATTTTATGGCACATATATTTTGCAGGGGTTTGTCAATGTACAAATAACAAATTATTTATCACAAATTAAACTAAATAAATATTGTTTGTGGTGAAAAATTACAAGAAAAGATTTTTATTATAAAATAAGCAATATAAAAATATACATGTGGTATATGAAAGAATATATAATTTATATATTTTTCCCCCTATACAACCTTTTTTATATATTGCTTACTTTATAATTGAATTCATTTGTTATAATTTGTAATTTGTAAACCATAAACCTATGAATTTAGGTGGGCAATCCATGGCCTAGGTCGGGGGCATTTTAGACCATAACACAGTAGCGTACTGTATGTAGTGAGCGTAATAACATCAATAGATACATTTGTTACATGGACCACAAAAAAGCAGGTGATTCAGCATCATCAGCCTAATCAACCAAAAATCCAGCCGAAAGGAAAACATGATGAAGCCTATATGTTGCGCTTGGATTCATGGTGGTGATGGTGGGGCAGAGGAGAGACACGTGTGTGTTTTGTGTCTTAAACCGCTGGCAGCAGACAGCATGAGACCCAACAAAGTAGAAAGACACTTAGAGACAACACACCCCAGTCACGTTAATAAGCCACTTAACTTTTTTGAAAGAAAGCTCTAGATAAGTGACAAAGTAAGCCTGTTATAACAATAGCACATGTATTTTATCTGTTTTAAACTTGGTGTTATTTGATCTTACTGGTTTAGAAATTGATTTTTCAGAAAATGTTTGAGAACCACTGGACTATAGGAAGCATACAGTAAAAGTGTTAATATAAACCTGACGTTCATGTTACTGCAGGATCTACAGGCTGTTATATAAAATAAATTCATACCTTCTGACCTTTAAATATTTACTGTAGGATACCATACACTGTAAAAAGTAATTTTTTGACCTTGTAAATAATGGAAACATTATTTAAGTATGTTTTACAAACAAATACTATTTTGTCTTTTTACTTAAAAATGGCATGTTTAATTCAGTACATTACTTGCAGTTTCTTTGTCATTTATTGTTCTAAACAACATATGTAAATTTAAATACAATCTCCTAAGTAATATTTACTTAGTGTTTGCCATCTAATCAAATCACACCAAAAATGAACAACTCAAGTAAAATGTACTCAGTTCGGCAAGATAATTGATGCGCATGCGTCTTTGACTCCGAAGTTTGAAGTGGCGCGCACAGAGGAAAGGAAGAGAGACTTCACGACGGCTAATGTGAATTTTACCACGGTAAGTTATTAATATGCTAAGTAATTAATTAAAGTAGTTTGCAGAAAAGTGTAGAGTTATTAAGCTATTTGCAGTCCCCGTGGTTTGTGCCTACCGTTTCTTTTTTATCGAGTTATAAGTGCTAAAAGTGTTCGTTAACAGTGTTAACAGATTTTTGGATAACGTTAAAACGGAGTTTAACAAAACGGATAACAGAGTTAAATTATTACTAAATTAAGCTATTAATATAGTTGACAAAGTTTGCTATTTGCACCACAATTCGTTATTAGCAAACGGCATATCTGTCGAAAACAATTGTCTTAAGTTTTATATATGACCTTAATCTTGTCAGACGATTATTGTAAAAATGAATTTTAACATCCGTGCAAACTTAGCTCGAGGCATTGCCCTGTCGTGTTCTAGCATTCTGTCCCAGAAAAGTTCGAGCTGCCGAAATTTAATAATCACCCTGTTTTTCGCGTATTAATCACACAGGATTAACGTTAGTTTTTAAAATGCACTTGTACAAGGCAAATATTACCTTGAACTTTGTTTATATTGTTTACCTATACTATTGGGTATGATAGCTATATATAGAAATCAATAAGGTGACATACTGCACACTTTTGCAATTACATAAGTCTAAATGCTTGTTTAAATAAATCTTAATTAACAATCAACCTTATATAAGTTGTAAAGCCCATATTTTATTTCATGATGTTCTTTTACTGACCAACATCCACTTTACACGTGGTTGATATCTGCAAGCAGTTAAAATTTATTTTGACATGAACATTTCTTACATTCTTTTACAGATATTGCACTTACTATTCAAGCTAATGCAAGGTAAGTTGGCAATACTTTATAACAGCACACCTCACAGATAGGTAGCAATAAGTATGTATTCACATGTGCATCGTTTGTTAACTGTAGGTGCCTGAGAATGAGGTGGTTATGTAAAAAATGCAGCTTTCAGTCAAACCGAAGACTACAGCTATTAAAACACTTAAGGCTAAAACATGGAAATGCAGGCCATCAACCATCAATACCATGTCTTCATGCAGATTGTCCTTGTTCATTTAAAACATTTAATGCCCTTCAGATACACTTATCCCGAAACCACGCGGAATCAGACAAACCAAACGAGGTGCTGTCATTTAGTTGTCTAAAATGCAGTGCAACTCCATTCTCTTCGGAGAAGCAATATTTTGAGCACCTTGGAAGTCATATGAGGAGGTATGAGGTAGTGACATGTGTGTTCAAAAACTGCAGCTTCAATACAAACATTTATTCAACCTTTGCGACTCATAAACACAGGAAACACAAAACACACTCCATTGAAGATTTAAAAACTGAAGTCTTGAAAAAATACCCAAATCCTGCTGCTTTTCAAAATGATCTAGAGGTCTCTGATGATGACACAGAGCTTAATGAAACTTTGGTTGATGCAGGAGAGAACTTGCCTGAAGTTGTAAAGAAGAAGTTTGGACAACTTCTTCTAAAATTGCAAAGTAATTTCAATGTGTCAGGCAAGTGTATTGATCAAATTGTAGATGACCTTCAGTTCCTATCTTCCACTGCATCTGCTCCAGTTTTGAAAGATGTTGTTGAGTCCACTTTGAAGAAACATAACTGTGAAGTACATTCAGCGGTTATCTCAGATTTGGTGAAAAATCTTTGTGAATCACACCCTTTAAGTTCAGCTCTAGGGAAAGATGGCCCTTTTTCAACGTCATTTAAGAGGTCACAATTCATGAAAGCACATTTTTCAGTTGTTGAACCAGTAGAATACATACTACATAATAAAGACAACAGAACATTCCAGTATGTTCCAATACTTCAGTCGTTATTGCAAATCTTGAAGAATGTAGAGGAAAAAGACTTGGTCACTCAAAGAAAATCTGGATGTGCATCACAATACCAGTCATTCCAAGACGGATCTCATTTCAGTAAAAATGAGTTTTTGGCTGGAGATGAGGACAGATTAAGTCTTATTCTGTATATCGATGATTTCGAAGTGTGCAACCCCTTGGGAACTTCCCGCAAGATCCACAAAGTCACGGCCGTCTATTGGGTGTTAGGAAACTTTCCAGCACATGCACGATCAACACTAGCTTCTATCAATTTAGCTATTCTGTGCAAGGCAGATGACACAAAGCGATTTGGATATCAGAAAGTTTTAGAGCCACTCCTGACAGATCTTCAAAGCTTGGAAAAAGATGGTATTTTTATTCCAAGTTTAGGAAAAATCATGAAAGGCACTGTGGTGAGCGTGGTGGCCGATAATTTGGGAGCCCATTCTTTGGGGGGATTCTTTGAAAACTTCACAGGATCTAATGTCTGCAGATTTTGTCTCGGAGAAAGGTCCCAGTTTCAGACCACAGAAGTAAGATCTGGACTTTTTCAGAGGAGAGATAAAGAGCAGCACACTCTGCATGTTGAGACGGCTTTGTCAAGTCCTATTTCCACTCCTTGCTATGGTGTGAAAAAACAGTGTGCACTGTCTGAAAAACTACAACATTTTCATGTAACATCTGGTTACCCACCAGATGTGTTACATGACCTTCTTGAAGGTGTCGTTCCATTAGAACTGGCATTGTCATTTCAAGACTTCATCAAGAAGAAATATTTTTCTCTTGTGGAGCTTAATACTTGCATTCAACAGTTCCCTTATAAGTGGAGTGACCAAACAAATCGTCCACATGTGATTCCTAGTCATTTTGCCACAAAAAGAACTGTAGGAGGGAATGCACATGAAAATTGGTGTCTGTTGCGTCTGTTGCCTCTCATAATAGGTTTAAAAGTACCTGAGGATGATGAAGTATGGCAGATGTTAATGACCTTAAAAGACATCGTGGAACTTGCAGTGGCCCCAGTTCATACTGAGCAAAGCATCTGCTACCTTGGCACTTTAATATCTGAGCACCGAAACAGATATCTGGAAGTTTTTCCTCAAGAAAAGCTCCTCCCCAAACACCACTTTCTCGAACACTACCCTGAGCTTATTCAGGAATTTGGTCCGTTGGCAGCCCTGTGGACCATGAGATTTGAAGCTAAACATAGCTTTTTTAAAAAAATTGTCAGACAAACAGGCTGTTTCAGGAACATACTGCTGTCCCTTGCAAAAAAACACCAGCTTATGATTGCATTGCATCTCCATGATTCAAATGTGACAAAGTCATCACTTTTAGTCACAACAACTTCACAAGTCTCTGTGGATGTGCTAAAGGATGGAATAAAAGATTTGGTGCAACACAGGTATCCACATGTCACAGTGGTGCATGTTGCAAACAATGTGCACTTCTTAGGCACCAACTACAAACCAGGGATGTTGCTATGTCATGGCTTCACTGCAGACTTGCCAGACTTTTCTGAGGTGTTACAGATTATCTTGGTTTGTAACGAACTGGCCTTTGTTGTCAGACTACTAAGCACATGGTATAATGAGCACTTTAGGAGCTATGAGTTGGAACACACAGGCAACATTCAGATACTGGAGCAAAAAGAAATGGTTGACTACTATCCTCTGGCTGCATACACTGTTGCAGGAAGACGACTAACTACCTTAAAGCACTACATTTCCCCTTCTGTTTAGGTACATGATTATATATTGACATGATTATATATAATTAATATTGTACTGAATTCATAGTGTAATAAATTGTGTTCATTTATTTATTTATTTTTGTATCTGTTGCAGATGTGCACCCCAGCAAAGCTGCGATTAGTTTTTGGAGAGAATGATGTTCGCAAATTGGTTCTGCCCTCAGGCATCCCCAGTACTCTCCAGGACCTCAAAAGTATAATCCAAGAAACATTCAATATTCCAGAATGCTTTACTTTGATGTACGAAGACATGGAATTTGGGGGCCAGTTTTTCAATTTGGACTCAGTAGATGATGTGCAGGATAAATGTACTCTGAAAATAGTACAAACTGAACCTGTCACCCTAAATCTGGTTGCTATGAATAGATCAACCCTACCAACAGAGTCTGATGCCAGGTCATGCAGTTCTCAGGACACTGTTGTGCTGACTCCTGTAAGTGACTCTTACCTTTCTTCTGACTCCACATCCAGCGGATCTCAGGACACTGTTCTTCTATGGTCCTCTGAGACTACCACATCATGCCGTTCTCAAGGATGGCCAACAAAGTTTATAGTACCTACTTTCTCCTTTGATACTGAGCTCTTGCTTTCAGATGGAAACAAAGCCTACCAAAAGGACGGCACTCTCCTGAACAATCATAGAGTGACAAGTAGTGTCCTTGAGACACTAGCAGAGACAATATTTCGTTACACTGCATATCCAACGGGTGTCCAAATTATGAATGTAGTGGAGATGTTGATTGAAAAGTATCCATGCCTCAAAGAGCCAGGGTCCTTCAATGGACAATATGGGTGGCAACAAAGAATTAAATATAAAATGGGAAATTATCGAGCCAAATTAAGAGGTAGCCAGCTTTCTTGCCCAGAGCTTGAGGTGAACCGGAAAAGGAAGACAAATGAAAACCCTACTCCAAAAGGCCTCAAAAGACCTAGGAAGGCTGAAGTAAATTACTTGCCACAATTTCCATTTGGGGAAACAGAAGAAAGTTTAGAGAAGGAGAGACTAGATCTCCTTAATGAAATTAGGAAGAAAAACAACAAAAACATCATTGGTGAGAAAATGGAGAAGACTTTCTCCTATCGAAGAACAGAAGTAGTTAAGGACTGCCCTGCTGTTAAAGATTTTATGGAGAGATGGCCAGCCCTTTTCTGTGAATCTGAGGTAAACTTCAGTTCTTTTTTTTGTTGGCATAATATGCAGTGATTTCAAATAAAAAAATTTGAAGTGCAATACAAAAATTTACCAATGCACTCAACTGTAATCATCACTTGATTGTGTTACATTTTATTTTCTGTTTTAGATCAAGAATGAATTTAGAAGAATCACCACAATTTCCTTGGAGCGTACATTCTTGGAAAAGCTGGACTTCTACACTCCAAAACTCCTGGCTTTGTTTAAGATGAAGGGTGGGGTTGCTGGCATAAGAATTAGACATTTGCTGGATTCACTCAGCCAGGTAAAATGTAAACTTTGTTTACAATTGTGAGTCACTCTGTAAATATATTATTAATGTTCACTGCATTTTACTTCTGTTTTTAACAGCAAGAAGATAAGCTTGAAGATCGGCGAGACATTGTGATTCGCTGCCTCCTGTCCTTTCTTGGAGAATCAGCTGAGGAGCTCATTGAAGACCACCAGGTAGTACAGTTCAATTAAATTCAAATTTATTTATATAGTGCTTTGTACAGTGTACAATGTTACATGGCAGCTTTACAAAAAACACAATGTTGAATGATCAATACATTGAAACAAATAAAAGACAAAGTAATAATCAATTATTAGTCTAGTGCTGACTTTGTTTAAAGTCCTTGCATGGCCCGGCGTCATCAAGTCTTGGGTCATCTAACGTCTTACTGGGAGGTGGGGTCCAGACATGGATATACAATAATTAGTGTAGCAGCTAGCAGTAAGCTTACTACATACACAGCTACATCTATTTCTATTTTTCCTTAATTTTGGATGTAGACAGTAGTGGTTTGACTGATATACTGTATTTGTGTTATGTGGTAGATGTTCTTTTTATTCCTGAGCCAATAAACCGTCTACAAGGAAATCTTCCACAATCGTTGTTTTTTGCAAAATTTTCTGCATATTTGAACCCTGTCAAGCACTGACGATGATGCTGAGATCCATGTTTTCATACTGGGGAAAATTGAAAGGCTTATACACTATTGTTACAAAACTTAAAGAACACCCAGTAATGGTCAAGAAGGAAGCACCATACATTTAACTTGGACAGGATTTCCAGTGCAAATTGTTATTTTGTTTATATTTCTTATCTTTCATTTATATATTGTCTTTCCCATTCAAATGTTTCCCAAAAAACATAATAATTTACACCAATTATTATTTCCAGAGGTACACACCCTACTGACTCTAAATGTACGGTGTTAACCTTTATTAGCATCACTAAATGTTTCTATTTACTGTAATAATTGTGTATGAGTCTCATTATTGTAACTTAACAGCATACAACTATTACAGCATACAGATACTGCTGACGAAACTGCATATTGGGTTTAAATATGCAGAAAATGCTAAATATACTAAAGACTAGTGGACAGTTTGTCTCAGAACAGGAACCCACTGAGGAAAATTGAGAAAGTGATACTGTACAGTATTTTAACCACTTTGCACTGATTTGTATACTGTATTTTACAGGATGTCAGCAGAGACATGATTAAGGATACTTTCTCCAGTCATGTCATGAAAATCATCGTACTGAGCAGATCTGTAGAAGAGGAAGATGCCAGTATATCTAATGTCATCATTGTCATCGAGGGAACTGAGGTGCTGCTGGGATGTAAAAATCTCACAAATGCATGTCTTTCACTCATGGGCTGCATTTACTCCCTAAATTTAAGCTATCCCCCAAAGCTGAGAAACACATTTGAAGTGTTTCAGAAAATCTTTCTTGGGCTAGATGCTTTAAAATTTTCTCCAAAGGTTAACTCTTTGCATAGAAAGCTTCTAATGTAATCTACTAGTTGGGCACTACTTGCACTTATTTACACTACTTATGCTGTTTTACTGTTTTTCTTTGTTTTGTTTTTTTGCAAGAAAGGTTGTTCAGAAAACAACTTCAACTACAGTACTGTTTAACATAACCATTCTTATGCATTTTAAGTAATGCTATTCTGCTGGAGACTATTGATGCAGAGGTTTATTATTATTTTATTTTATGTTTTTGTTCCCTTGGTTTAATCTTATTGAAATTAAAGTTAGCTAATGAAAGGCAGCTACTAGTTTGACATTATTTGCACTTTTATACTTTTGTATTTGATATCTGCAACTGAGATTGTTTTAAAATGTTTGTTATATTTAAAGGTTTTATATGTTTAAATGTTTATGCATTTTAATGCACTGTGTGGCTGTTCTAAAAAGGTTTACTGGAGTAAAATGCACTATAGTGCACCATTACCAGAACCAGCAAACAAATGCAGTTTTACTATTTTTTTATTTCATGCTCTCATCTGTTAAGGAATCTTATAGAAATAAAAGTATTCAAGTAAAATGCATGTCAGTGTGATTTTATTGACCACCATTTAAAGACATAAACAACATCAAATAATGTTAAATTAATATTTAAAGTATAGGCTACTCAATTTACAATAAGTTAACTAGGATTATTGTGTAAAAAAAAAAAAACATTTATAAGCATTCCTTAAGTAAAATATATAAACAAACAGTCAATACAGTTTACTGGGAAATTCCAAGTAAACTTTACTTAAGAATTTCTAATTAAAGCTACAGTTCTTTGTGTTTAGTTTTTACTTGGAAATTCTATTAAAATTACTTACATTTTCTAAGTGAAAAAACTTTCCTAACTTTTTTTAAGTAAATCCTACTCCAAATTTTTTTCAGTGTACAGTATGTGTGTGTTTATATAGAGATACTCACAGGGTGAACTGGATGGCTCTGTGTGTGTTTGTGAGCTGCTTCATGTGCCCTTCGTCATCAAGTCTCTTCTTCGCCGTGCCACTAACATAATCTTTAAAGGTGAAAACTGTCCTGAATTCGCTAGAAAACTGAACAGCAGCAAACTACACACACACACATACACACACACACACACACACACACACACACACACATATATACACACACATATATACACACACACACACACACACACATATATACACAAATATAACAATAACAACTCTTGTGTTGTGTTTATTCGCTTCCCTGTATGACTATATTGACAATAAAGGTCTCTAATGTAACATAATGTAATATAATGTAATGTAATCTTCTTTCTTATGCTCTCTCTCTCTCTCTCTCTCTCTCTCTCTCTCATATTTATATTTTTAATATCAATGCATCCGTTTAAAAAATCTATTTTGTCTCACAAAGAATTTTATTTTTGCCAAACTGTGAAATATTTTTTAAATAATCAGTCATGTACTGATTACGTCTGTTTAATGAAAGACACACAATCATAATCAAATAAACATCAGAGACACAAGAGGAAATGGAAAGGAAGAAGAAAAAATCATAATCATAATCAAACATGAAGTCTCATGAAGATTTAATATTGAGATGTGGTGAGAGGCATTGTAATATTACATGGTGGTGTGTATTGTTGTGCAGCGGCAGTGTGATGTTCCATTGTGTGTTATTGTGTTTATTCACCTCAATAGATGTGTTCTTCATTGTTGTCATGATGTTCCATATGAATTCTTTATTCTTATTGAAGTCAGATGTTTGCATGCTGCTGGAGCCGTCAAAAAGGAAAACCAGGTTCACTTTACTCTCCGTACACTCTGTGAGGAAACAACACAATAACACAATACACAGAGTGATCCGTTAGTTACAGCATGATATATTCCTGACATGGCTTGGACTGTATTTTAAAGACTTTGGTCATTAAGTAACATTACTGACAATGAGAAAGGTCTTGGACTCGGATAATGCAGGATTGTTTTTTCTCTGATAGATTGCAGTCAATCAATAGTTTAAGACTAAAGATCCATGAACAGTTCTGTACATGAGTCTCCAGAAATAAACACAATGCAAAAAAACTGCCTTATTTATTATTACCCTATTATGTAGTAACTGCCATTTTAGGCATTACACACTGAAAAAATAACTCTGAGATGTTGTAAATCAAGTATGTATGTTTACATAAATATATCTAAGTTAGAACTTAATCTGCATTTGTTAAGAACACAAGACAATATGCATTTTTCCCTTAACATATATTTTTTACGTAATCCCTGACAATCTTTTTAAGTGCACACACACAACAAGCAATAATCTTGTTCATTTTACTCTGTTTAAATAAAACTGCCTCCCCATGGAAAAAGCCTGGGAAACCCCGTATCAAATTAAAAGTGTACCAAAGCCTCACTGCGGTAGGAAACAACTCTTTGGAGCATTCTGTTCACCTCGTGTGCTAAAAGTTTTAACAAGCAGAAGACGACCTGTGGATTCAGGACCAAGTCCACTTTGAAGGAACTGTGGATGTTCAGGAGTGTATGCACGGGTTGTTTTTTCTACCCAAGCGCTGGGTTTCCTCTGTTGGGTCATTTTTCTGGGTTATTTACAGAGAGTTGGGTAGTTTTTGTGTAACCCAGCTGCTGGGTTGAAGTTTGCTTGGCTCCTCCCCCAAAGTTCACCGGTGGATTCAGCGGCTGTCAGTCAGAGCTTCGTGTCTCTCTTGAGCTCCCACACTGCTGATGACGGTTCATTTAAGGGAAAATGACGTTAAATACAAGGTCTGTATACACATGTTCACTCACCTAAGTCACATATGACTGAAATATTATTACTATATGTGAGATTTATTACTGTTACCGTGTTAATGTTACACTTAAACTTTCAGGCTGGTCTGAGGTAAGATAATTTAGCTGACAATAGCTGCTATAGTTAGCCAAAGAACCCCAGCTGTGTGTGAAAGAAACGGATAAGATGTCTGAGCTTTTTATCTTTCTCTCTAGAATGTTTGCATGGTGAAGAAACTGTAACTGTAGTATTAGCATGACGCTAGCATTTAGTTAACATTAGAACTTTATTAATCTCACTGTTTGAGACAATAAAATGCTGTGGTGTTACAAAACACTGACCCTCTCACAAATATACACACCTGCTAACCCTCCCGTTTTTCACTGGTTACTCTGCGGTCAAAATTCTCCTGTGTTTCTCCAGAGTTATAACAATATTTTACACCTTTACACCTTTAGCAAGTATGTACAGTAGTTGATCAATCGGAATGGTTATTACCGTCGCGCTCACCGCCGCGTAAAAACGTCAGCGGCCAAAATAAATTAGTTGCATTTCAAAGTCATTCGTAAAATGGCCGCCAGGTGGCGCAAAGTGACATTTTCGCTCGTTGCCGTAAATACAACAGTGACCGTTATACAGCGTATCTCTGTATCTGTTTATTGTTATTTAAGTTTTGGATTATTTTAGGTACTTTAAACACATTGTTGGGTTGCTCATGTTGGCTCATATGAGATGTAGTTTACAAATGAACACCTGGTTGGGTTATTTTGACCCAACAACTGGTTTATTCATTATTCTTTCCTTTCTCCAAATATCAGCCTGCAGAATGTTTGAAATATTACTGTTTATTGTGTTACAGGTGTAGTTTTAAGAGTTGTTTAGGCAGGAATGCGTGTGTATACAGCTCAAAACCTCCATCAGTTATTAAAGATAGCGGCTATTTAGAAAAAATGCCCAGTGATTTCGGAGCTTCAGGAAATCTCCCGGCGCTCTGCGCATAACACCGGGCCAACTCATGTCGGAAAGAATTTATAAACGGTTTCTAAACGTGGGCTATTGTTTTTTTTTTTACTTATAGTATTTGTTAATTTAATTTAAATGAGGTTTGGGCTCAGGACTTCAGAATCGTGATTCTCCTCTTTAATTTACTCCATAGTTTTAATCAGCGCTCAGCCGCATGCATTAAGTTTTCCAGAGCGCACCGGCAGAAGTAGAATAATGATTATGAACGCGTCGGGAAAAACAGCAAGCAGACTTTAAATAAACGTTTGCGTTCATTTTCTGACGCGCTCAAGGTTACCAAAAACAATAAAGAGCAGCACAGCTTACAACACTTACAAAATCACAACGTTTTTTCGTTATTGTGAGTGCGCTTAAATAAAAGGTAAGTCTTATAAAGGCATGTAGTCTTATATAGTTTTATTATATAGTTTTTGCACATTAATCTGACACAGTTTTTTCAGCCTGTCACGGCGTGCGCCCAAATCAATATCGCTCCTCGCTCACTAGTTAGGCGGCCTCCCCTTCAGACATGCGAAGCAGCGGGACCGCAGAATTACACATGACTGGTGAGCTATCGTTACTATCGTTGCCCGGGCTTGCACCCCGCGCTATAAAATACTCGGGGTTTGTTGGGCTACAGTGGATTTTACTACGCGCTGTGTATGCAGCGCGCGTGCAACAACGCGGAAGTGCGGCATGCAAGCAAGGCAAATGGAACGCGCCCCAGTAACTTCAAAGGAGCGAGAGGTGGGAGGGGGCCATCCGCGGAGAGCAGAGTCAGCGCGAGCAGACGGATGGCCATTGCACTCACACCGTGTAGTAAAATCCACTGTAACCCAACAAACCCCAATCATCACAAGCCATGCCTTATTCCTTCATGTCATGTGGGCATTATAAGCTTTGTATTGAAAACTTCTAACTAAAAAGTGGCAGCTGGCACGCCTTATTTTGTTAATAGTCTAAATAAAAACCCTCCGATTTAATTTCCTATAGTCTAACCAGCACTCAACCGCACGCATAGTTTTCCCAAACGCGAGGAAGTTTTTGGTGCTAAATAATGTTTATGCAGTATAAGAATTCCCATTAATCCTGGGTTGTTCTTTTAGTGTCACTATAGTGCTTTACAATGCCAGACAACATTCAAATACAAATGATTCACCCTCCCCAGGTGTGAATCGGCTGTTCTCACCTATACATTCAGAGAAACTGAAATGCATTTCTCCCCACTTTAAAAACCTCTTGAATCTGAGGCTCTTCTGGAGACTTTCAGTGATTTCAATTTGTGTAATTTTAATCTCCTGGATTCTAGATTCTAAAGTTGACATTGTTACCTTTTTTAATCATTGGAATGGAAGAACTTATTTTCCTTATGATAGCGTAAATTGCATTGTTTTTAATCAGTCTATACACAATAATATTATTTGGTTTTTTTTTTAACGGGTATGGGGGCTATCTTGGTTCATTAATCTCCGTGCCTGGTTTAGGTTTAGTATTCAGTGCGCATCTGTTATATTACAACTATCATAACACTCAAATACCTTTTATTGGGGGTTAAGTGACTGATGTGCCTAACATTTTTCAGCTGAGCCTTTGTTTCACTGAAAACGACCGCGACACCCCCCTCTCTCTCTCACACACACACACAGAGCCGAACAAATCATTAGCACGTCCCTCCCCCAAACAGCACAGACATTTACTTACACCTGAACTGAGTTGTTTGAGTAACATGGGTCGAACCCGTTACAAATCATAACAGTCTACTGCATTTCATTCTTATAATAACGCAAAAACACAAGCGGGGCTGAAAGACCGACATCAGCTGACGCAGTAGAACGTCCTAACACTGTTTTAATTTTATGGTCATTTATTTCAGTTAATAAATCTACTATAAATTTAAAGAACACAAGAAATAAGATGACACAAATCCATACACGCTTTTTTTCTAATTACAAGTGATAAAATCAAAAGGCTCACTGCCTCACACATTTATTGTGCTTAAATTTGATCCTAATAAGATTTGATTTAATTTGAATTTTAGAACAGTGGCAGCTGGAACACCTAAAACAGATGCAGGATTATTTTTTTATAATCTAAATAAAAATGCTTTTTTAAACGTGGGCTATTGTTATTTACATGCAATATTTGTTAATTTAATTTAAATGGGGTTTGGTCTCCGGAATGTTGAGCATCAGGATCCTCTTCTTTACTTTCCTATGTAGAATCAGCGCTTAATCGCACGTATAAAGTTTTGTAAATTCGTTTAATGTTTAATAGTAAATAATGACCCCCGTTGCGCTGTACCACCGCTCGGAAAACCTTATGAAATACAAGTTTAGGACAGTTATGATGATCTGCCACGGCGTGCGCGTGTGATGGGTGTACGCCCAAATCTACTATAACTACTCCCTCACTCCGTAGACTCCCTGAATAGGCACCAAAGGGACGGGGCCGCTTATTTGTGCCGGCTGGCGATAATTAACGTTAATATGATCTCGGGCTTGCTCCGCATTATAAAAGCAAGGCGCGGAGGTTTGTCTGAGGTCTGGGAAGTACGTGATGTAATGGAGAATATAAAAAAGCATGTCAGTGGGGAGATGTGACGCGGCCAGGCACTTTAAACAAGGACACTAGAATTCCGCCCTTTGATCTCCGCGCTGAGGACAGCGCGAGAAAGAGCTGCGCGAGCTCCCGCGGCATCTTCACTCCCGCACCGTGCCCGCCCTCGCAGCCTCGCTGCCGAAGAGGAAAAGGCTGCGAGGACGTTTGTGTTAAGTTTTTTTTACGTCAGCGAGGACTCGCGCCGGCCATCGACAGCGGGAGAAGCGCTGCCTCCGCGTGCTCAGTTCTGCCACTCCGCGCACCAACACTTATTGTCAGCTGTGTGCCCGCATGCCAGTGTGGCACAGCCCCCGGAACTGCACATGCACAATCTTTATCCCTTTCTTTCCTTTCTCCCTCCTTCAACACTTTCCTTCCCCATGTTACCTAAATAAATTACCCTTTTCCCGTAAGACCTCGCCACCGTGCGTTATGGTGCCGCCCGTGCAACATGGGTCGAATCCGTTACAGATCATAACAGTCTACTGCATTTCATTCTTATAATAACGCACAAACACAAGCGGGGCTGAATGACCAACATCAGCTGACGCAGTAGAATGTCCTGACAATGTTATAATTTTTATGGTCATTTATTTTAGTTAATAAATCTACTATAAATTTAAAGAACACAAGATATAAGACGACACAAAACCCCACACGCGTCTTTTCTAATTACACGTGATAAAATTTAAAGGCTCACTGTGTTAACATTTATTTTGTTTAAATTTGATCCTAATAAGATTTAATTTAATTTAAATTCTACATTTGTATCGTCATTTTAGTTCTGTGATTATAAATTTGTTTAACTACAATGTTTTACTTGATTTTATTCGCTACTACGTGCAGTTCTAAAACTCTGTGTCTCATTAATCCAGCAGAGAATAAACTAAGGCACTCTGTAGTTATATAGCGCCACTCAACGGTAAAAGCCAGCAAACGCACAAAGCCAAACGGTACCGCCGAGCGCGGCGACGGTAGGACCTACAGTCCGATTGATTAACCACTGTAAATGTATCACCAGTAATTGCATGTAAGCTAACCAGGTAGCCCTCTTTAACCAAAGCTGCTTGTGACTCAGACTAAATTAACTATCAGTCAACGCGGCAACTACAGGATAAAGTACCAGAGCTGAACAGCTACTACTTCAACTCGAAAACAAATAATCTGTTTTTATGTAATATGTGTAAAAGTAAGGAGTGGTACAGATTCTCCTGTATCGGCTCATTACAGCTAATGTGATCCCACATGGGAGGGGAGGCGGGATCACATCAACTGTAATGAGAAACAAAAAAAAAAGCATAAAAACAGATTATTTGTTTTTAAGTTAAATTGGTAAATGTAAAAGTAGACAATTCAAGCTTTCTATAGATATGTATTTTGTGTCTCTCTGTGGAGTATTTGCTGAGTTTCAGTTTATTTTAATGATGTGTTTTTTCCTGCAGTTCACACAGACCAAAGCGACAGACAGCGCACCCTGTTTATTTTCTTTATTTTATTAATGCACAAAGTTTTATTTTTTAACATGTGTGCATACAAATAAAAGTAGACACTTTACAGATTCGATTAATATATAGATCTTGTCTGTACGATCAAAACTGAAAGTCTAATTTAAGTTCTTATGGGCGTCATCAGTGTTTTTTTGGCACTGTTCTTACACTTTTATATTTTAACACATAGATTATGTGTAATTTGTGATAACAGCTATATTTTCTGTTATAGTGACTGCAGTAATGCTGCGGTTTATTAGGCCTAATAAACTGTTTAACTGAACTCGCAAGTGAATCTCAAGTTTTTCTGTGTCAATTACATTCTCAAATAACCTAAACACTGAAAATATATAAACTTATTTTGTCCTCAGATTCTTTCTTGTAACTCTCCTCTCTCTGTCACATACCTGTCTGATGGCTCATTATGCAGATTAGTATGCAGGCCTTTGTCTTCTCAGGTGTGAATCACTGCATTAGTAATGATAGTTCACGCCTTCTCGCATAGAGCCTTTACACTCAAAAAGTGACTTAAAAAATGTTAATCACTATATTGTTTTCTGTGAGCAAGTAAAAAAGATCAATTTCACATCATTTTGAAGCAAAAACACTAGTCCACCAGCCCAGTTCTCAAAAAGTCTTGTGAACAAATGTTTTGTATGAGTTTCATGGCCTTATTTAAGTTACTTTTATTTTCACAAAACTTACTAACCATGCATAATATTTTTTTCCTAAAAAATGCAAACACATACATTCATTTTGGTCACGTATTATCGTAGAACAGTTTGTGCTGATTACAAGAAAAATACAGGTTGGTCAATAATATATTGTGGCGTGGGTGGGGTTTGACAGACAACCATCATGCTTTGCGGGAGGGGTTATGATGTGTTTACCGTGTTGGGGAAAGGTGTTTGGGGTAGTGGCTTCGGCCAGGTTGTGTGTGTGTGTGTGGGTAGATGTCTGTTTAGTGACTGTGGAATGTGCTGTTGCTCAATAAAGTACTCCCAGCCATTTGCATTGGGCAGCCAGGAAGCTCACTTGTCTCTCCAAGTTCTGCTTAGCGGTAAAAACACTACAATATTATAAGTAGCTAAAAAATCATCATATCAATTCAAAATAAAAAATATCAGAGCATGTCCAAACATCTCAAGGGCCCCAAAATCACCTCGGACCTCAGAGGATTAATAAAACAAAGTAGGCCCCACTCCAAGTAATATGAACACACACACAAAAAAAAGTTAAATTTCAATTAAAATATATATATTTAAAACTCTTAAAGCTAAGTAGAGCATGGACACAAAAGAATGACTAGGGAAATTAATAAATTAAGAAGACTTTAATAGCAAAAAATATTTTTCCATAAAGAAATTTAAGTAGGTAATACAAAGAATAGTCTTGCTTAAACTAGTAATCTGATGCAAAAAATTACCTTAATATTTTTAAGGCTGGATATTTTTATCAGTGCAGGCTTATGAAGGTCAACACACTTCTCCCTTATTTGGTTTGTGTATTCTCTTTTCTTTGCCATGTTGATAAACCACTAAAGGTATATGGTATATGTGTAACCTCATACTTGTAACCCCGGTTTTATTTTTGTAGCTGAATAAACAAGTTGTTTGGTCCGTCAGCTCTGATTTAACACGTTTATTTACACCAGGAGAGACACAGTTTAACAGTTGTCTGAAAGTGCCCTACTTATTAATAGCGAAAGATATATATTTTTTTTTACAGTATGTATGTTTGGCCAAATGCCTGGTGTCATCTTCTGCTACAAAGAACATGAAGCATTTTAATATGGAAAATTCTAAGGAACAAAAAGAGAAAGTGAGGAAGAGAGACAGGGCGTGGGAGAGTTAGAGCATTAACATCAAATCCAAGAGGAGACAGGAAGGAAGTAGCATTAAGAATTTATCTCAGGAGAGGAAGAGAGGAAATGAGTAAAATAAACTCATTTTGTATCAATAAACACAAACACTCAGTTCATCAGGAAGATATAAATAACAGCTTTCAGCCAACTCAAATATATACATACGGAAAGAGAGATTATCAGGGGTAAGATGTTTTTGTTAAAAATATATATTTCTTGAGAGACTTTTTTATTTATAAATAAACTTGTTTCAATTAAAGATTAAATGTATCTTTTTTTTTATTTGAGAAGCTACTTCACCAAAAGAAATCAAAACAGTAGAGGGCAATGACTTGGACTGAACAAATACAAAGGTAAAGTTGTGCCCCAAGAGCGTTTATGTCTCAAGGCTTAAATGTGTGTTTGTCTCTATGTTTAACAGCATTTATGTCTTAGTGTTTGACAGTTTAAACTACAGAGTCACTGATTTTCCCTGAACCTGATGGTGATAAGAATAAAGAGCACCTTTACCTTGGAAAGCAGGGGTGATGTTGGTGACCATCTTCAGACGGCCATTGAACTGGTAACAGATTCCATTCAGATATGAAGTTCCTTTACACTCGCGTGTGAAACTTGGACTGCAACTCTACATCATCAACAAAATAAAAATTAGAAAGTATACTTTAAACAGTTTGGTTTAATTTTTGCTAAACAACACCGTGCATTTTACATGGCCCTTTTTGAATGAAATTTAAATGTATTTGTAGTTCCTTAACTGTACTAATAATGCAGGACATTTTAAAAATTGCATAGAATTTGATTGATTCACAGTTACACAGCCAGTTGAAGATCAGCTGGTGTACCAGAGGTTATAGGAAGGAATTAGCTTAGCAATATACTTATTTCGATTAGTTTAAAATTCACTTACAAGTCTTTTCAACAGTGGAGCCATGCTGGCTTAGTGAGATCTTGAGTAAGAAAAAGGTTGCAACCCAAAGTGGAACAGGCTGAGAGCTCATGCACACTGTGCACCCATACCTAATATTCAAACCTAAGGTTGTTGATCTCAGGACCATGGCTAAATTCCATAGGGACATCTGGGACTGCTGTCCCCTCTGCTGTACCAAGAAATTGCTGAACCCAGTGGTACTGGACAATGTTACTTAGTTTTTATGGGTAACCTCGTGGATAGATCAGAGAGTAAGAAAAGTCTTGGACCAGGTCCTAAAGAGCCTGAAGAGATCCTAAAAGCCTGCACTAATCTCCACATGCTTTTTACAGTCTATTATTGTCCCTGTCTTCAAACTGCCCGTCACAATGACTATCAGCCTCTAGCCCAGACCTCAGTGCTTTGAGAAGGTGGTCAAAGACTTTATCTCCTCCTCATCTGACACACTGGAGGAAAACATTTTGCGATCATGCAATTCACCCAACAGATGATGCCATCACTTACACTACCATTCAAAAGTTTGGGTCCCTTTTCTAACTCCATGATCGTTTCTGATTTTTATTTCTTTTTACATAGTAAAGGAATGCTGAAGGCGTCCAAAAAATGCATTAATCTCCTTTGAACAGTTAATGGTGAGATGTTTCTGCTACTTCTGCTCTGTAAAGACTTCATAACGCCTCTAATCTAAGGTGCTGTTAATTGGTCATTTTTCAGGCTGATAACTCTAAATGAACTTTCTCGTCTGTGGCAGAGGTAGGTTTTGGTCTCGCCCTCCTGGGACAGCCTTCATGAGAGCCAGTTTCATTATGGTGCTTGACGGACTTTGCACTTGATAATACTGTTCTTGCAAGAACTATTACAGTAAGGCTGACCGCTGTGTCTTAAAATAACAACTAACTGTTGGTGTTGCTGTTGTTATGTAATTACCTAATTCCATATGTGTTATTTTATAGTTTTGAAATCCCCAGTATTGTTGTAGAATGTAGAAAATAAATCACTAAACAAAAACAAAGAAATTTGCAAGTGACCCCAAACTTTTGAACGGTAGTGTACCTTGTGCACACACCCCTGAACCAGAAGGAAAATTATAAAAAAATCCTGTCTGTATACTACTGGTCAGCATTTAACACATGGATGGGCAAAAGTGTCTAATGACATTTAGGTATTTGGCAGAAGCTCTTCTCCAGAGCGACTTACAAAAAGTGCTTTGAAGATTCTGCCATCAGACAGATACTTACATTGGGTTACTAGGTTACTAACTAAGTGCCATCAGTTAAACATCAGTTTTTTCTGGAACAAGGTCAGAAGGATAGTAAAGGACCTTAACCATCTGAACAATGGAATTTTCTCTCTGTTGCAGTCAAGTGCTTCCGCTTCCTGAAGGCCAACACAGAGAGGAAAAGCTTCTTCCCACAGGATATTCCGGCTCTCAACACAGACAAAACCTTGGACTGATCGTTTGACTCACCCACAAACTATACATTAATGATGATACACATTTGTTTTGTTGGTAATTTACCTAAAGAAAGAGCCTCTCTTATGTACAGTTAAACCTTGGTTTGTGACTATAATGCATTCTGGAAATGGCTAGTATATTAAAACACTCATATATCATTAGTGAATTTCTCCCAAAAGAAATAATGAAAACGCATTCATTACTTGTTCCACAACTGTCATACACACTCACAGCACGACCGGCACTAGGACCCGGAAGTAGTACGGTTGCAAGCCAGGGCGCATAAAAGGAGACAAGATGGCACTTCACATTGCTCAGTCATTGAGTTCGCCCATGTCGGTTCAGACTGTTTGTCAGCCATTTTGTGAGTACTCGTGTGTGTTTATACGACGCGGGATAAATTTGTGTTTTTCCCTTGCTTCCCTTTTGAGAGAGTCCTTACAATAATTCGCGTGGACTAATCAACACAAGTGCAGACACACTGACCTACACCACCAAATTATCGTACACACCAACCTGTAACCTGCTTCACCTGTAACCTGTAAATGCTTCACTGTTTATTTTTTGCACAATGATCATTACTGGACTAATTTTTGCACTAATTCCTCAATTCTTGCTGCTGTTTTCAAAGAATGTTTACGTTTACCCACTACCTCAACACCATATTTTATGTTCTGTAACTGTTACGTTTACGTTTACCCACTACCTCAACACCATATTTTTATGTTCTGTTTATGTCGTGGTTGCGCACTGTCACTTTGTTGTTGCTCTTGTTTGCACATTTGCACGTGCACTTTATGTTGTCTGTTAAAATAGTTATACTTAGCTAGTTAGTTTTTGTTAATTTATGTTGTAATTTATGTTAGGTCTCTCTGTCCTGTCTCTGCTAGCCAGTTAACTAGGCCTCTTAGTTAGCTAGTTTAGTGTCTCTGTTAATTTATGTTGTAAGTTTATGTTGCATGTAGCACCTTGGTCCTGGAGGAACGTTGTTTCGTTTCACTGTGTACTAACTGTATATGGTTGTAATGACAATAAAGCCTACTTGAACTTGAACTTATCCCGCCTACTTGCTTGCTTCCGCGTTTGGGTTTACCATCCACGCTACAAAGGGCTAACCGCTAATCGCTAAGTCTTCTGATCAACCCGGGTTAGTTCGTGACAAGAACACAAAAATATTAAGTACATATAGAGTAAAAAAGTACAAATAAATCACAACAGATAAGTGTTTTCGCTGTGTGTGTGTGTTTGTGCGCGCACGCGCTGTGTGTGATGAAAAAGGATGACTTTCACACACTCACTTAAACACACACACACACAAAATAAAATATGTTTTACATGTACACACTAGTGATGCATGGGTCGTCTGGTAACCCGCGGGTCGGGTTGGGGCGGGTAAAAAAATTGTCACTTAATTTGTCAATTGTTACCGCTGCCAGTCACAACAAAACAAAAAAATTAAAGTGAAGATGGAAGACGAGGTGCTGGAGAAATTGAGGTCGGGAATTTACATCATTAAAAGAAAAAAGGTCAGGCTGCTAAATTCGGGTTGCAAAAATAGATACAGTGGTGCGGGGCGGGCTGGGGCAGGCCAAATAATTTCATAAAAGCAGGACTTGCGGGTTGGAAAAATACCCGACCCGCGCATTACTAGTACACGGATGTATGGCAAAATGTATGAAAATTTTTTGTATATACACTGTATATATTTTTACACTATGTACACGTACATAATAGGGAATAATTTGTACTTAATATATAAATAACTATAACTGCTGCTGCCAACCATCCTCCAGTACAGTTTTCATATTTTTACTGTTCTTATATTTCTGTACATTATACCCTATACATTTTATACTTAGTGTAAATGTTATTTTAATGCAAATTTTATTTTTAGACTTTATGTTTAGATTTACTTAAATTCATATTTGTACTTTACTTTGGTTGAGACAGTTGTAAAAAACATTTCAGTGCAAATATTAAAGTGTTAAACTCACAGTGAGTGTGGCTGATGGAGACGTCCCCACTGTCATCGACATCCCAAAGAACCTGATCGCCTTTGAGTCTGAGGAACAGTACAGCCTGGTTATGAGTTATGAGTGTGTGTGTGAGTGTGTGTGTGTGTGTGTGTGTGTGTGTGTGTGTGTGTGAGAGTGTGTGTGTGTGTGTGTGTGTGTGTCTTTACCTGGCTGATAAAAAGAGCTGCAGTCATTCTTCTCCACTGTGCAACTGTAAAGAGCTCCTGAACTGTTTGTGCCTAGTGGAGCGCTGACGATAATTCTAACAGACAAACAGCACATAAACACAACACTCTGATTCACAGCAGATCATCACTGCACACTAGTGATGCGCGGGTCGGGTATTTTTCCAACCCGCGGGTCCTGCTTTTATGAAATTATTCGGCCCGCCCCAGCCCGCCCCGCACCACTTTATCTATTTTTAGAACCCGCCCGCCCGCCCCGCGCCGCGCCGTGCCGCGCCCGCGACCATTAAATAGACATACTAGACATTGTATTTAAAATGAAAACAGCCTTTATTTCAGCTTGAAAGTGCTTGGAAACATCTCCCTGTAAACTGGCAACAACATACGATTATGAATATTAACGATAAATCAGGTCATATTAATAACAAGATAATGATACACATATTAAACATTTACAAAGCAGCGTTTGTAATCTAGGCTAAAGAGTTTTTTATTTTAGATTTGTATAGGGCAGGCCTACAGTTTACAGCCTACGCTAAATAACCACTGACATTTTTTTTTCATTTATCACACAGAAATGTTCATTTAGCGTTTTTACATTCGCTGGGCAAAAAAAAAATGTTAAAACATTAGATTTAGCAGCCTGACCTTTTTTTCTTTTAATGATGTAAATTCCCGACCTCAATTTCTCTCTCGTCTTCCATCTTCACTTTTATTTATTTATTTATTTTTTGGGGACTGGCAGCGGTAGTTGCTTGGCACTTTCACGACTTGTCATGTGACGTAACCTCCTCAAATAACTTAACAAAATATGAAAATAGATATTCCCAAATATTTAATATAGGCTATAGGAAATTCTTCTTTGTCTTTCGGCTGTTCCCTTTCAGGGGTCGCCACAGCGAATCATTTGCCTCCATCTAACCCTATCCTCTGCATCCTCTTCTCTCACACCAACTAACTTCATGTCCTCTTTCACTGCATCCATAAATCTCCTCTTTGGTCTTCCTCTAGACCTCCTGCCTGGCAGTTCCAACCTCAGCATCCTTCTACCGATATATTCACAATCTCTCCTCTGAACATGTCCAAACCACCTCAATCTGGCCTCTCTGACTTTATCTCCAAAACATCTAACGTGGGTTGTCCCTCTGATAAACTCATTCTTAATCCTATCCATCCTTGTCACTCCCAAAGAGAACCTCAACATCTTCAGCTCTGCTACCTCCAACTCTGCCTCCTGTCTTTTCTTCAGTGCCACTGTCTCTAAGCCGTAGAGCATCGCTGGTCTCACCACTGTCCTGTACACCTTTCCTTTCATTCTCGCTGATACTCTTTTATCGCACAACACACCTGACACTTTTCTCCACCCATTCCAACCTGCCTGTACCCGCCTCTTCACCTCCTTTAAACACTCTCCGTTGCTCTGGACCGTTGACCCTAAGTACTTAAAATCCTGCACCTTCTTTACCTCTGCTCCCTGTAGCCTCACCGATCCTCCTGGGTCCCTCTCATTTACACACATGTATTCCGTCTTGCTGCGGCTAACCTTCATTCCTCTGCATTCCAGAGCATACCTCCACCTCTCCAAATTTTCCTCCACCTGTTCCCTGCTCTCGCTACAGAGCACGTTGTCATCTGCAAACATCATAGTCCATGGGGACTCCTGTCTTACCTCATCTGTCATCCTGTCCATCACCAGAGCAAACAAAAAGGGGCTTAGAGCCGATCCTTGATGCAGACCCACCTCCACCTTGAACTCTTCTGTCACACCTACAGCACATCTTACCACTGTCTTACAGCTCTCATACATGTCCTGCACCACTCTAACATACTTCTCTGCCATTCCAGACTTCCTCATACAATACCACAGCTCCTCTCTTGGCACCCTGTCATTGTAACGGGTGCTGCGTGTGGGTTTTAAGGAAGGTGTATAGACAGAGGTGATCAGGTGGGAAAAGGTCTTTTAATACAGAAAAACCAAACATAAACAGACATCTACATAAGGGAACGAAGGAACAGCAACACAGAGCATAGGAGAAACACAAGCTAAGCAAAACAGGATCTCAACTGTACAATAACTAAACTAAGGCAGGGAGTTACACTAAAGGCAGGGAGTTACACTAAAGGCAGGGAGTTACACTAAACACAATGGCTAAACATAAACTAAGCACAACAGGCTAAACATAAACTACACACAACAGGCTAAACATAAACTACACACAACAGGCTAAACATAAACTAAACACAATAGGCTAAACATAAACTAAACATAGGCTAGGAGATAACCTGACAAACTAGAAACAAGACATGACAGGACATAAACAAAACTAAACCAAGGACAACACAAACCAGGAGCTAGGGAAGTGGCATGACACCAAGAACATAACACCCACTTAACTTGAACGCAAGTTAACACAACAGATGCCAGACAAAGGAAACTAAACTGAAAGACTATTTATAACAAACGTAATTAACTACCCTCGGTTCAGGTGTGCTCCCATCACCTGACCGAGGTGCACTCTGGGAATTAAAGTTCAACTAAAAACCAAAGGAAACACAGGAAACACAAACGAAAACAAAATGGCGTCCGGGAGCATGTCGCCCTCTGGTGGCGAACCGTGACATTACTCCCCCTCCAAAGGCGCTACACCGGAGCGCCAAATGGTGGTCCAGGGCACCCTCCCCAAAATCCGTGCATGTTCCTCCCGCCAGATGGGCTGCAGCCCGAGTTCCCTGGGGAGAGTAGCAGGGGGGGCAGTGATGCTGTGTCGTTGCCAGGCGGAGACGGAAGGCGGAGCTGGGTCGCCGGGCGGAGACGGAGGCGGAGCTGGGTCGCCGGGCGGAGACGGAGGCGGAGCTGGGTCGCCGGGCGGAGACGGAGCTGGGTCGCCGAATCCGGTCGGTGGAGCGAGGAGCACAGGATCTGGGTCCACGCCGAAGCCGGTCGGCGGAGCGAGGAGCACTGGCGCTGGGACGTCGCCGAAGCCGGGCGGCGGAGCGAGGAGCACTGGCGCTGGGACGTCGCCGAAGCCGGGCGGCGGAGCGAGGAGCACTGGCGCTGGGACGTCGCCGAAGCCGAGCGGCGGAGCGAGGAGCACTGGCGCTGGGACGTCGCCGAAGCCGGGCGGCGGAGCGAGGAGCACTGCGTCGTCGTCAGCGAAACAGGAAGGTGGCTCGACGTCGACGCAAGGCGGAGGAGGAAGAGCTGGATTGCCGGACAAAGGCTCACCGCTGTCGAGGCCGTCGAAGCAGGGCAGAGGCGGCAGCACGATGTCGTTCAGGTCGACGACGCAGGGCAGAGGCGAAAGCTCACCATCAGCATAGGGCTGAGGGTCGCCGTCGTCGAGGTCGGCGAAGTAGGGCAGCGGGGGAAGCTTGCCAAAGCTGGACAGAGGCGGCTCTGGCTCATGCCTGTCGGGGTCCTCGGAGCCCTCCACTGGGCTCTCTGGGAGACTGGAGCCCTCCACTGGGCTCTCTGGGAGACTGGAGCCCTCCACTGGGCTCTCTGGGAGACTGGAGCCCTCCACTGGGCTCTCTGGGAGACTGGAGCCCTCCACTGGGCTCTCTGGGAGACTGGAGCCCTCCACTGGGCTCTCTGGGAGACTGGAGCCCTCCACTGGGCTCTCTGGGAGACTGGAGCCCTCCACTGGGCTCTCTGGGAGACTGGAGCCCTCCACTGGGCTCTCTGGGAGACTGGAGCCCTCCACTGGGCTCTCTGGGAGACTGGAGCCCTCCACTGGGCTCTCTGGGAGACTGGAGCCCTCCACTGGGCTCTCTGGGAGACTGGAGCCCTCCACTGGGCTCTCTGGGACCGCGGCAGGGTGGACTGGAGGTACTGGGCTTCCCTTGTCTAGCTGGACGAGCTGGTCCTGGAGCCGTGCACCCAACTCCAGCAGGGTTTGCATGCGTTCCTGGTCATTGGCTGCCCGGCACGCATTGATCTGCTGGATCAGCTCTCCAGTCAGCTGTTGGAGCAGTCGCCTCTGCTGTTGCTGCTCCTCGCCATGCCCCTTTTGCCGACACACCGACTGGGGTTTTTCCTTACCCCTGGTTCCGTCGTCCTGTGTCTGTGGGGGCACGCGTCGTATCGCCCGCCTCGAGCCTCTCCAGTCCTGCTGCGTTGCTCGCTCGCTCTCTCCAGTCCTTCGCTGCTGAGCACTGCAGGGCGTCGCTCCCCTCGCTCCTGCATGCTCCACATTGTTCCGTCGGATGGCAAGCCGACTACCCACAAGGTCTGCTTGCCCCGACGTCATGATCCTAGCCCCCCCAAAAAAATTATCCAGGGGAGGCCCCTCCGCTATACTACTACTTTTTAGGTCTGGCATTCTGTAACGGGTGCTGCGTGTGGGTTTTAAGGAAGGTGTATAGACAGAGGTGATCAGGTGGGAAAAGGTCTTTTAATACAGAAAAACCAAACATAAACAGACATCTACATAAGGGAACGAAGGAACAGCAACACAGGGCATAGGAGAAACACAAGCTAAGCAAAACAGGATCTCAACTGTACAATAACTAAACTAAGGCAGGGAGTTACACTAAAGGCAGGGAGTTACACTAAACACAACGGCTAAACATAAACTAAGCACAACAGGCTAAACATAAACTACACACAACAGGCTAAACATAAACTAAACACAATAGGCTAAACATAAACTAAACATAGACTAGGAGATAACCTGACAAACTAGAAACAAGACATGACAGGACATAAACAAAACTAAACCAAGGACAACACAAACCAGGAGCTAGGGAAGTGGCATGACACCAAGAACATAACACCCACTTAACTTGAACGCAAGTTAACACAACAGATGCCAGACAAAGGAAACTAAACTGAAAGACTATTTATAACAAACGTAATTAACTACCCTCGGTTCAGGTGTGCTCCCATCACCTGACCGAGGTGCACTCTGGGAATTGAAGTTCAACTAAAAACCAAAGGAAACACAGGAAACACAAACGAAAACAAAATGGCGTCCGGGAGCATGTCGCCCTCTGGTGGCGAACCGTGACAGTCATACGCTTTCTCTAAATCTAAAAAGACACAATGCAACTCCCTGTTACCTTCTCTATACTTCTCCGCCAGCATCCTCAAAGCAAATACTGCATCTGATGTACTCTTTCTAGGCATAAAACCATATTGCTGCTCACAAATGCTCACCTCTGCCCTTAACCTAGCTTCCACTACTCTTTCCCACAGCTTCATTGTCTGGCTCATTAGCTTTATACCTCTATAATTGCCACAGCTTTGCACATCTCCCTTGTTCTTAAAAATTGGCACCCATACACTTCTCCTCCATTCCTCTGGAATCCTCTCACTCTCCAAAATCTTGTTAAACAAACTTGTCAAAAACTCTACTGCCACCTCACCTCACTTCTACCAATATTTGCTACTTCCTGTTCCACAACAGTCACCTCTTCTACTCTTTGTTCTCTTTCGTTTTCCTCATTAATTAACTCCTCAAAGTACTCCTTCCATCCTCCCATCACCCTCCTGGCATCTGTCAGTACATTTCCATCTCTATCTTTAATCACTCTAACCTGCTGCACATCCTTCCCATCTCTATCTCTCTGCCTTGCCAACCTGTACAGATCCCCCTCTCCCTCCTTACTGTTTAGCCTAGCATACAAGTCCTCATATGCTGTTTGTTTGGCCTTTGCCACCTCTACCTTCACCTTACTCTGCATCTCCCTGTACTCCTGTCTACTCTCTTCAGTCCTCTCCGTGTCCCACTTCTTCTTAGCTAGCCTCTTTCCCTGTATACACTCCTGGACTTCCTCATTCCACCACCAAGTCTCCTTGTCCACTTTCCCCTTACCTGATGATACACCAAGTACCCTCCTACCTGTCTCCCTGATTACATTGGCTGTAGTTGTCCAGTCAACTGAAAGCACCTCCTGACCACCCATAGCCTGTCTCAACTCCTCCCTAAAGACTTCACAACATTCTTCCTTTCTCAGCTTCCACCACTTTGTCCTCTGCTCTGCCTTTGTCCTCTTCGCCTTCCTCACCACCAGGGTTATTTTGCACACCACCATTCTGTGTTGTCTGGCTACACTCTCCCCTACCAACACTTTGCAGTCACTAATCTCTTTCAGGTTACAACGTCGACACAAGATGTAGTTGACCTGAGTGCTTCTGCCTCCACTCTTATATGTCACCCTATGTTCCGGCCTCTTCTGGAAGAAAGTATTTACTACTGCCATTTCCATCCTCTTTGCAAAGTCCACCACCATCTGCCCTTCTACATTCCTGTCCTGAAGACCAAACCTGCCCATCACATTTTCATCACCTCTGTTCCCTTCCCCAACATGTCCATTGAAGTCTGCACCAATCACCACTCTTTCACCTTTAGGGATGCTCTGCATCACTTCATCTAACTCACTTCAGAATTTCTCCTTCTCTTTTAACTCACATCCTACCTGTGGGGCATAACCACTAACAACATTGAACATTATCCCTTCAATGTCCAGCTTCAGACTCATCACCCTATCTGATACTCTCTTCACCTCTAGAACATTCCTTACAAACTCCTCTTTTAGAATAACTCCTACTCCATTTCTTTTCCTATCCACACCATGATAAAACTGTTGATCCTAAGCTTCTAGCCTTGCTACCTTTCCACCTGGTCTCCTGGACACACAGTACATCCACCTTTCTTCTCTGCATCATATCAACTAACTCTCTTCCCTTCCCTGTCATGGTCCCTACATTCAAAGTCCCTACTATCACTCCTAAACTCTTGCCTTTCCTCGTCTCTCTCTGCTTTCGAACACGCCTTCCTCCTCTCCTTCTTCGACCAACAGTAGCCCAATTTCCACCAGCACCCTGTAGGTCAACAGCACCAGTGGCGGTCGTTGTTAACCCGGGCCACGACCGATCCGGTATGGGAATTATATTCTTGATTCGCATCGTTGATTTGGCAAATGTTTTACGTCGGATGCCCGTCCTGACACAACCCTCTGCATTTATCCAGACTTGGGACTGGCACAAGAAGACACTGGATTGCGCCCCCCGGTGGTTGCATTATAGGCTATAGGAAATTGCACGCAACATACATGGATTTTTTATTTAATTTTTGTTTTTATTGACCCGCCCCAACCCGCCCTGCAAATAAAGTGACAATTTCTTTACCCACCCCAACCCGACCCGCAGGTTACATCATCACTGCACACTGCATGTAGCTTTTTTTGCGTGTAGCTGACAGAAATATAAAATCCATGTTGTGTCTGTTTGCATGGACCATCAGTCAAACACTGTTTGGAAGAAGATTTATTAATTTATTTATTTTAAATGAAGGGTGGGGGTTTAGTCCAAGTACTGAAGTGTATTTACAATATACAGACTGCAGGAAGAAGGAGAGAAGTTCAGTTTGAGACAGATTTAGATAAGTGATCCTAGCTACATGAATAATGCAGTAAATACTCACTGTTTCATCTCATCAGACTGATACTGCAGCACTCGGTATCCAAACAACTCCTCTTTATTTCCTGAGAATGTCTCTGGGTTCGACACGTCAACATTAAACCCATCTGAGAGTGAGACACCTGAGAGACAGAGGCATTGAATCAGGATATAGTTGCAGGTAACAGGATGAACATGAGTGTGATATGGCTTTTATACAACTATTTATTATTAACACATTAGAATTAGTTTCTTTATTTAACCAGTTATTTTCTTCACCCACGCGTATCCTTGCGCACCAGTAGGAATTAACTAACTGTGACTGGTGGAGCTGGTGACTGAGAGTTAGCGCGTAACAGTTAGTGTAATTACCAGGAGGTGAGAGTAGTGTTACACATGGAGGCGGTGGACAGTCCTGACAAACTATATTTCCACTTATTCCACTTTAGAATACACCTTGACCAGAGGTTACAGATATGTTACAGCATAAAGCATAAAGGCATAAAGCATAAAGGCCATTTAGAACGATTTGGCAGCGAATATTAAGGAGACAGCGTGGTGTTTAAAATAGCAGAATATTATCAGTTGTTTGTTTTTACCAATAGTGCTTTCTTCACTGGTTTTATATGTGTTTGTAATTAACAATTGTAGAACATGTGTGATGCAGAGTGATGCATATAGTTAAATTCAAATTTTATTTGTCACGTACACAGTCATACACAGTACGATATGCAGTGAAATGCTTATGACCGCAAGTGACCTTAAAAAAATAAAAAACTTATACGTAAGGAATAAATATGAATAAAAAGAAATACAAAAGAAAAATAAATTTAACTAGTAAAATAAACTGTACAAATAAGGGCATAATAGAAATATCACAAAATATAGAAATATAGAAGAAAAAAAGTATATATATATAAAACGTGACAGTGGTTGTGCAAATATGCATGAAAAGTGACTTGAGATAGAGAGATGTTGAATATCTCAGTGAACACAGGTGCTAGCTGGTCTGCGCAGGCTCTGAGAATATGACCTGAGATGCCGTCTGGTCCTGCTGCTTTCCTGGTGTTCAATCTCTTGAAGGCTCTCTTTACGTCAAGCTCTGAGATGATAAGTGCATTTCCTAGGGTTAACCCTTAGGAGTCTGACTTGCCGCCGGCGGAAAAAATGCATTTTTTTCTGGTAACCGTGAAAAGAGTTTAAAATGCTCCGTCATGATTAATCATACACATTAGTGTAGTACATCATTTGAATCTGTAAAGGGTCTACTTTTTTTCATGTATACTTACAATAACCACAAAACAATGTGCTTTTGTAAAATAAAGAAAATAAACAGGGTGCGCTTTCAGCCGTCTCTGTCTCCGCGAAAATCTTTTTGAAACACGTCACTAAAATGAACTGAAACTCCGCGAATACTGCACAGACAGACATGAGAAATACATCTATAGAAAGCTTAAAGGGTCTACTTTTAAATGATGCAATTCACATTGAAAACAAATATTCCCCGTTTATGTAATCCGTATGAAACCAAGGAGAGGCACTGAATTTCTGTTGCACTTCATTATCTGCTAATGACCCGCGGCAGGACACGCCCACTCGCCATTCACACGGAAAACAGTCCCGGGGTAATCTACATACGAGGCCACGCCCCCCGGGCAACGGCATGAAAACACACACAGACAGGCTTGAAAACACTTAGATTCAGTGAGTTTTCTGCACGTTTGGAGGATGGCACGCGCTACACAGCCTAGGAAGCTCTTCAGATGATTTTGGACAGTGAGGAGGAGTTTACATTTACCTCAGGAGAAGACTGTGACTCTGATGGCGAACGGGAGCATTTTGAGGAGAGAACAGATCCAGCAGAGGACATTGAAGCAAACTGCTATAACAATGGGTAAGTTATTAAGTCTTATATAACTCTTATTCTGATTATATTAAACTAATATTAGTAAATATTTCCCTCACTTCAGCTAGCTCTTGTCTGTTGTGTGACACATTGGCTCCTAATGCCATTTACATAGTTTAGTGTAGCATGTAGATAACACTGCTAACAGGCTGCCTTATGGAGCAAACATGATATTTCCCGGTGGCTAAGCTAATATCTTATTGAGTTTACAGATGTTTATAAATGTTCTAATGTATTTCACCTCGTTTTGGATAGCTTTAGATTATGGTTGCTAATATATATTTGGATCCGTTTTGGTTAGCTTATAACACTGCTATTGGTAATGTTATTTAGCACAAACAAGCTAGCTCCAGTTGGCTAAAATACTGCCATATGTAGCTAAGAAACATTATGAATTTATGAATGTTTATGAATATTTCTGTGGTGTAAATGTTCATAATGCCTTTTGTTAAGCTTGTATTTACAAATACCTGTTTAGAATGTGTTAAATATGTGTGTAAAGCATGTCAGGTGGATGGTGTTTGCTAATGCCTCAGGGGTAAATGTTTGAGATGCACTAGACTTGTCTAGTCTATTGTCCATCAACAGACACAGAGGGGCACAAAATGTATACACTTCATACCTATTAAGCGTCCATACCTATTAATTGCACATCCATTTACTATGAACAGTATAGGCTAACTTTTTTATTTATTTATTTGTTTTTAGGAATGTGTCTGCATCACCCTTGCCTTCAGCAGCACCTCACATCAGGACACCACATCAGGTTTGCACCATTTTACCATGAATGTTTGCACTTTTTATTTATTTGGAACTGTTTCTTGAATTTTTGCAAGTGAATCTTAAGTTATTCTAAATAAACCACAAACAAAGTAATATGTTTCTGTCTTCTAATTATTTTCTTGTAACACTTTCCTATGTGTAACACTTTCACATGAAAGGGGTAATTATACAGCTCATTATGCGGTTCTTTGTCTTCTCTGGCATGAATTACAGCATTATTCATGATCATTCACGCCTCCTCGCATACTGCCTTTCTAAACAAAAAGTGTCTTAGAAAATTTAAATGAATGTATTGTTTTCTGTAAATGAGTAAGGAAGGTGATTGTCACATCATTTTGAAGTAAAACCTCTACATTATAAGATCCAGGTCACAAAAGTCTTGTGCACAAATGTCATGAATGTGTTTTGTGCTCTTATTTCAGTGAGTTGTTTTTTTGTTGTTTTCAAAAATCACGCATAATTTTTTTTTTCTCCAATATACAAACTTGTACATACATGCTGCTCATATATTATTGTTGCCCAGTTTGTGCTGAATAAAATGATATCAGACTTTAGACATTTATAAGTTTATAAGTAACTGAAAAATACACAAATGTCAGGACATGTCAGAATCTCTTCAGAGCTCCAAAACACCCTCAGACTCCTAAGGGTTAATGTTCTGATAGTCTTTCTCTCCACGATATCATCCGCTAGTTTCCCGATGAATCCCACAACCGCTTCCGTAAACACGCTGACGTCATCTGAGCTGTTTCTGAACATGTCCCAGTCTGCGTCATCGAGTGCGTCCTGTAACCGATTGGTCCGTCCAGCAGGCAACCTCCCTGTGAACCAGAACTTCCTGTTTCAGCCTTTGTTTGGCACGAGGAAAATGGCGGCATGGTCGGAAGAGGAACAACACTCTCGCTTTTGCACCAGCTGCCTCCCCTTGACTTCCCAGAGTCCATGCGGTGAATCGAGAAGAACTCGGCCGGCTGGATGGAGTGGTCCGGCACCGCTGCGTTCAGCCATGTCTCGGTGAAGCAGAGGAGGTTGCAGTCCCGAATGTCTCTCTGGAACTTTATCCTGGCCCTGAGGTCATCGAGCTTGTTTTTCAGTGACTGGACGTTGGCGAGCAGGATGCTAGGCAGAGGTGTGCGGTGTGCACGGGCTCTCAGCCTGTTACTGACGCCGGCTCGTTTCCCTCGGGGCCGCCGCTTCGCGTCGCGTCCTTTGTTCTCCCTCAGGATCTCACTCGGCCAGCTCAAATCCGGAGTTAAAAACTTTGAATTGTGAGTACATTGTATACCAAAAGGAAACAAAAGTGTCTCTATCATACCTAATGTACTCAATGGTGGTGATTTTGCCGATTTTAAAACACTGAAAACTAACTTAAAAAACAAAAACGAAGAAAAAGTGGTCGGAGCAGTCATGACGGCAGCCGACCTCATCTTGGAAATTGTGATCTTGTGATGTTACTGTGTATTATAATCACTCTATGAAAGCCTCTCATATAACTTAGAATGAACTGTTGTATAATTTAAATTTGAATAGACTATATAAAAGTGTATTTGATTGTACACATGGAACTTTGCAGTCAAAATATAAAAGGATTTTTGCCGTCATTAAGAAAATACCTGAATATTTTTATGAACTGTGTTATTTGGTGTGTAATAAGTTTCTAGGTGTAATCACTCTAAAATTTATATTCTCATAAATAACCATTAATTAATTACTTTTCAAGTAATGAATTGCATTGGTGACTCCAATACTACAAAGTGCCTATAATATGTTACTGAAAGATTAGCTCCAGCATGCTGTAACACCCACCACACCCTCCAGATATCCTGCCTGTTACCTACGCCTCTTGTTACTTAGACTCTGACAATAAAACAAAGTGAAACTAAGATGAGGTGAGAAATACAACTTAAATGCTGGGAATTAGATTACATTTGGCATGTAAAGTAAAAGAAACTGAGAAATTTTATAACTTAATGCGCAAACTGAGCTCATTTTAAATTTGATGCCAGCTGCAGGTCTCACAAAAGTTGGGACCATGTTTACCATGGTGTAGCATTTCCTCTCCTTTTCAAAACAGTTTAAAGATGTCTGGGAATTAAAGTTATGAGTTTCTTTTTTGGAATTTTGTCCCATTTTGGGCCTGATATAGGTTTCCAGCTGCTGAAGAGTCCATGGTTGTCTTTGATGTATTATTCATTTATTGATGCACCAAACGTTCTCTAAACGTTCTGGACAGGAGGCCAATTCAGCTTTTCTACTACGAAGCCATGCTGGTGTTATAGCTGCAGTATATGGTTTTGCATTATGCTGATAAAAAACACAAGGCCTTCCGTAAAACAGACATCATCTAAAAATTTTATATACCTTTTAAAAACATGCAAGCTGCCCATACCATATGCTCTTATGGCCCCCATACCATCAAAGAAATGTCACAGAAATGTCTTTAGCCTGGAGGACACGGCGTCTGTGACTTCCAACAAGGATGTCAAATTTGGAATTGTCTAATCATAGAACACTTTTCTACTTTGAAACAATCCATCTTAAATGAGCCTTGGCCACAGGACACGACAGCACTTCTAGACCAGGTTCACATATGGATTCCTTTTTGCATGATGGAGCTTTATTTGGTATTTGCAGGTGGCACAGTGAGTTGTGTTTACCAACTGGTTTCTGGAAGTATTCCTGGGCCCATTCCAGAATACCACAGGCATCCAACAAAAATCTTTGGCCTTGTTCCTTATGCACAGAGGTCTCTCCAGTTGCTCTAAATCTTTTGATGATGTTAGGCTCTGTAGATTATGAGATTTGCAAAGCCTTAAAAGCCTTAAAGTTGAGGAACAATGTTTTCCACAACCTTTTTACGCACTACCTTAGAGAGCCTCTGCCCATCTATATTCCCAAGTGACTCTGCCCTTCTAAGAAATCCCTTTATAGCTAATCATGTTACAGACCTGGTGCTAGATGTTCTCCCAGTTTAATCTTGTAAAAAAAAGTCTTGCTTTTTTAGCCTTTGTTGCCCTGTCCCAACTTTTTTGAGACCTGTAGCAGGCATCGAATTTAAAATAAGCTTATTTAGTGGATGTCACGATTCGGGTCTATCAGGCTGTTGGTACGCCGTGGGCTTACAAAGGGCAGGCATAAATGCAGAGGGTTCTTTTCAAAATAAAGAGTTTTTATTGACAAACAAACTAATCACGTGAAAACTTAACAAACAAAACACTGGCTCTGGAAAACATCACACTGAGGTATTTAGAAAACATACACAGACTCAATAACACGAACACACTTGGGGATTCCATAAAACAAATCACATAGGGATACGAGAAACCTTTCACACTTCACACTAGCCTAGAGTGGGGACAGAGACTCTCACAGTCAGGCTCTAATACCTGAGACATACACACACTCGCTCTGTGTTGTGACACAGGCTCGATTACACACAGGCTCTAATACCTGAAACATATATACACTCGCTCTAGGCTAGACATTTTACCCTCATAGGGCTGTGATAAAGGCTTAAAAAACACATCTTATATACACGTAACCCAGGCCCTTGCCGGTGGAATAAAACCTCGTCTGCTACTACGAGCGCCACACAACACAACACAACCCACGCTCCTACAGTAGTTGATCAATTGGAATGGTTATTACCGTCGCGCTCACAGCCGCGTAAAAACATCAGCGGCCAAAATAAATCAGTTGCATTTCAAAGTCATTCGTAAAATGGCCGCCAGGTGGCGCAAAGTGACATTTTCGCTCGTTGCCGTAAATACAACAGTGACCGTTATACAGCGTATCTCTGTATCGGTTTATTGTTATTTAGGTTCTGGATTATTTCAGGTACTTTAAACACATTGTTGGGTTGCTCATGTTGGCTCATATGAGATGTAGTTTACAAATGAACACCTGGTTGGGTTATTTTGACCCAACAACTGGTTTATTCATTATTCTTTCCTTTCTCCAAATATCAGCCTGCAGAATGTTTAAAATATTACTGTTTATTGTGTTACAGGTGTAGTTTTAAGAGTTGTTTAGGCAGAAATGCGTGTGTATACAGCTCAAAACCTCCATCAGTTAATAAAGATAGCGGCTATTTAGAAAACATGCCCAGTGATTTCTGAGCTTCAGGAAATCTCCGGCCGCTCTGCGCATAACACCGGACCAACTCATGTCGGAAAGAATTTATAAACGGTTTCTAAACATGGGCTATTGTTTTTTTACTTATAATATTTGTTAATTTAATTTAAATGAGGTTTGGGCTCAGGACTTCGATTCGGCATCGTGATTCTCCTCTTTAATTTACTCCATAGTTTTAATCAGCGCTCAGCCGCATGCAGGGAGTTTTCCAGAGCGCACCGGCAGAAGTAGACTAATGATTATGAACGCGTCGGGAAAACAGCAAGCAGACTGACTCTGACCATTTAAAAAAACGTTTGCGTTCATTTTCTGACGCGCTCAAGTTCACCAAAAACAATACAGAGCAGCGCAGCTTACAACACTTACAAAATCACAACACTTACAAAATCACAAAGTTTTTTCGTTATTGTAAGTGGGCTTAAATAAAAGTTAAGTCTTATAAAGGCATGTAGTCTTATATAGTTTTATTATATAGTTTTTGCACATTAATCTGACACAGTTTTTTCAGCCTGTCACGGCGTGCGCCCAAATCAATATCTCTCCTCGCTCACTAGTTAGGCGGCCTCCCTTTCAGACATGCGAAGCAGCGGGACCGCAGAATTACACATGACTGGTGAGCTATCGTTGCTATCGTTGCCCGGGCTTGCACCCCGCGCTATAAAATACTCGGGGTTTGTTGGGCTACAGTGGATTTTACTACGCGCTGTGTATGCAGCGCGCGTGCAACAACGCGGAAGTGCGGCATGCAAGCAAGGCAAATGGAACGCGCCCCAGGGACTTCAAAGGAGCGAGATGTGGGAGGGGGGCGGTACGGCCATCCGCGGAGAGCAGAGTCAGCGCGAGCAGATGGATGGCCATTGCACTCACACCGCGTAGTAAAATCCACTGTAACCCAACAAACCCCAATCATCACCAGCCGTGCCTTATTCCGTCATGTCATGTGGGCATTATAAGCTTTGTATTGAAAACTTCTAACTAAAAAGTGGCAGCTGGCACGCCTAAAAATAGACGCAGGTTATTTTTTTAATAGTCTAAATAAAAACCCTCCGATTTAATTTCCTATAGTCTAACCAGCGCTCAACCGCACGCATAGTTTTCCCGAGCGTGAGGAATTTTTTTTGTGCTAAATAATGTTTATGCAGTATAAGAATTCCTATTAATCCTGGGTTGTTCTTTTAGTGTCACTATAGTGCTTTACAATGCCAGACAACATTCAAATACAAATGATTCACCCTCCCCAGGTGTGACTCGGCTGTTCTCACCTATACATGCAGAGGAACTGAAATGCACTTCTCCCCACTTTAAAAACCTCTTGAATCTGAGGCTCTTCTGGAGACTTTCAGTGATTTCAATTTGTGTAATTTTAATCTCCTGGATTCTAGATTCTAAAGTTGACATTGTTACCTTTTTTAATCATTGGAATGGAAGAACTTGTTATTTTCCTTATGATAGCATAAATTGCATTGTTTTTAATCAGTCTATACACAATAATATTCTTTGGTATTTTTTTTTTTTTTTTTAAACGGGTATGGGGGCTATCTTGGTTCATTAATCTCCGTGCCTGGTTTAGGTTTAGTATTCAGTGCGCATCTGTTATATTACAACTATCATAACACTCAAATACCTTTTATTGGGGGTTAAGTGACTGATGTGCCTAACATTTTTCAGCTGAGCCTTTGTTTCACTGAAAACGACCGCGACACCCCTCTCTCTCTCACACACACACACACACACACACAGAGCCGACCAAATCATTAGCACGTCCCTCCCCCAAACAGCACAGACATTTACTTTCTATCCATTTACTTACACCTGAACTGAGTTGTTTGAGTAACATGGGTCGAACCCGTTACAAATCATAACAGTCTACTGCATTTCATTCTTACAATAACGCAAAAACACAAGCGGGGCTGAAAGACCGACATCTGCTGACGCAGTAGAACGTCCTAACACTGTTTTAATTTTATGGTCATTTATTTCAGTTAATAAATCTACTATAAATTTAAAGAACACAAGAAATAAGACTCAAATCCATACACGCTTTTTTTCTAATTACAAGTGATAAAATCAAAAGGCTCACTGTGTTAACATTTATTGTGCTTAAATTTGATCCTAATAAGATTTGATTTAATTTGAATTCTAGAACAGTGGCAGCTGGAACACCTAAAATATATGCAGGATTATTTTTTTATAATCTAAATAAAAATGCTTTTTTAAACGTGGGCTATTGATATTTACATGCAATATTTGTTAATTTAATTTAAATGGGGTTTGGTCTCCGGAATGTTGAGCATCAGGATCCTCTTCTTTACTTTCCTACGTAGAATCAGCGCTTAATCGCACGCATAAAGTTTTGTAAATTCGTTTAATGTTTAATAGTAAATAATGACCCCTCGTTGCGCTGTACCACCGCTCGGAAAACCTTATGAAATACAAGTTTAGGACAATTATGATGATCTGCCACGGCGGGCGCGTGTGATGGGTGTACGCCCAAATCTACTATAACTACTCCCTCACTCCGTAGGCTCCCTAAATAGGCGGCAAAGGGACGGGGCCGCCTATTCGTGCCGGCTGGCGATAATTAACGTTAATATGATCTCGGGCTTGCTCCGCATTATAAAAGCAAGGCGCGGAGGTTTGAATGAGGTCTGGGAAGTACGTGATGTAATGGAGAATATAAAAGAAGCATGTCAGTGGGGAGATGTGACGCGCCCCAGGGACTTTAAACAAGGACACTAGAATTCCGCCCTTTGATCTCCGCGCTGAGGACAGCGCGAGAAAGAGCTGCGCGAGCTCCCGCGGCATCTACAGTCCCGCACCGTACCCGCCCTCGCAGCCCCGCTGCCGAAGAGGAAAAGTGTGGTTATGTTTTTGCGTCAGCGAGAACTCGTGCCGGCCATCGACAGCGGGAGAAGCGCCGTCACGAGGGAGTGTGCAGGAGCGCTGCCTCCGCGTGCTCAGTTCTGCCACTCGCACCAACACTTAGCATCAGCTGAGTGCCCGCATGCCAGTGTGGCACAGCCCCCGGAACTGCACATGCACAACCTTTATCCCATTCTTTCCTTTCTCCCTCCTTCAACACTTTCCTTCCCCATTTTACCTAAATAAATTACCCTTTTCCCGTAGGACCTCGCCTCGTGTCCGTGCTTTATGGTGCCGCCCGTGCAACATGGGTCGAACCCGTTACAGATCATAACAGTCTACTGCATTCATTCTTATAATAACGCACAAACACAAGCGGGGCTGAATGACCAACATCAGCTGACGCAGTAGAACGTCCTGACAATGTTATAATTTTTATGGTCATTTATTTTAGTTAATAAATCTACTATAAATTTAAAGAACACAAGATATAAGACGACACAAAACCCTAAACACGTCTTTTCTAATTACACGTGATAAAATTTAAAGGCTGACTGTGTTAACATTTATTTTGTTTAAATTTGATCCTATTAAGATTTAATTTAATTTAAATTCTACATTTGTATCGTTATTTTAGTTTTGTGATTATAAATTTGTTTAACTACAATGTTTTACTTGATTTTATCCGCTACTACGTGCAGTTCTAAAACTCTGTGTCTCATTAATCCAGCAGAGAATGAAATAAGGCATGAGGCGTCAGCCTGTAGTTATATAGCGCCACTCAACGGTAAAAGCCAGCAAACGCACAAAGCCAAACGGTACCGCCGAGCGCGGCGACGGTAGGACCTACATTCCGATTGATTAACCACTGTACGAGCGGCACTCGCAACCCGCGCTCCTACGAGCGGCACTCGCAACCCGCGCTCCTACGAGCGGCACTCGCAACCCGCGCTCCTACGAGCGGCACTCGCAACCCGCGCTCCTACGAGCGGCACTCGCAACCCGCGCTCCTACGAGCGGCACTCGCAACCCACGCTCCTACGAGCGGCACACACACACACACACACAACACACGCTCCTATGAGCGGCACACACAACACACACAAACACATCATGCACATCCTAACTACCTCTAAAAGCCATACACACACATCCACACACACCCACGGACTCGTAGAGCAGACCCAGGCTTTAGAGCTTAGATCAAACACATGGAAAACTTCCAAAGAAACAGGGAAAAGACACTAAATACATACAGACGAAATAACTAGGACTGACTGAAAACAAAAGGACACCAGTCACATAATTAACACTCACAAACGACAGCAAACCCAAAAATACACTTAATCACATTTAACATAAACATGCCCTCAGAGCAGAGGTGGGACAAAGTCATTGTTTGGCAAGTCACAAGTAAGTCTCAATTCATTGCCCTCAAGTCCCGAGTCAAGTCCCGAGTCAAGACAGGCAAGTCTCGAGTCAAGTCCCAAGTCAAAGCCAACAAGTCTCAAGTCAAGTCCAAAGTCGTACGGTTTGACTTTCGAGTCTTTTCAAGTCTTTTTAGCAGAAAAATAAAATGTATACAGATTATGTATGGTTGTAAGATCTGTATTTATTAAACAGAGAACATTGCTCAGATACATAAAAATACAAATGTTAGTAAATGCTAGTAGCAATGTAAAATGGTAGCACATATTCTTAATGAAGTAGGCTACTTCAAACAAACAATAACGTTGTTTTCTTCACATAACATTAAAGAACTTTGCTCCCTACCTTGTGTGATACACTCACGTAGGCTACCTCATACAAACAATCCGGTGCTGTGTCGAAGTTGGTTCCCCCATCAGGATGCGTTTTTTTAGCCCCACCCCCGTGAAAAGGCCACAGGGAACGCGCATTTAGGAGAAGGCTCGCCCACGAAGGGTTATGCGCAGACCACTGAGATTCTACAGAGCGCGGTAAAGAATAAAAAGGACAGTTAGTGTTTTTTAATCCCTGACGAACTCTAGCCAACAGGATGTGTTTCCCTTGTTATCTTGGACATATTTAGAATGATGAACCTCGGCTGAGTCACTTGTAGGCTGTAAACATGTCAGTATTTTGTCTGATATTTCATATCAAATATGCCTTTTCAGCAAAACCATAATGCCAAAATAGAGACCCGTCAGATACAGTCTCAAGACATTAATAATAATAATAGTAATAATAATAATTATTATATATAAATTAATAATAATAATAATAATAATAATAATAATTATTATTATTATATTTAATAGTATTTAATAGTATTTAATAGTATAATATTATTATAATATATAATATTTAATTATAATATAATATAATAATATAATAATAATAATGTAATATAATAATAAAATAATAATAATTATTATTATTATTATGCGAGATAATTAGCATTTTATCCGTGTGATGTCAATTCACTGGGTCACATTATTTAAATAAACCCAAACTGCATATGAAAGAAATCAGCAAATCATGGGTAGTGTATACCAGTGATTAAATATAAACAATACAACACATGTACTGACATGTTTACAGCCTACAAGTGACTCAGCCGAGGTTTATCATTCTAAATATGTCCAAGATAACAAGGGAAACACATCCTGATGGCTAGAGTTCATCAGGGGATTAAAAAACGCTAACAATTTCCTTTTTGGCCTTTACTGCGTTCTGTAGAAGCTCAGTGGTCCGTGCATATAGACAATTTTTTATAGGCAAACGAAACTACCTTCAGTATCATTTCGCGAACTGGCGCGTTCACGTTGTTGTCACGTGTTGGACTACGGTACTTTGATTGGATGTCGTGCCGAATGCGCGCATGCGCTCTGTCACACACACGCGCACAGACACATAAACAGAGATAGAGCGGACCGTGTTAACATACTTTTTATCTTTGGGCTTTTTATGGGAAGTAGCAAGTCTTTACAAGTTAATAGGCGCAAGTCCAAGTGAAAGTCCGAGTTATTTATGTTAAAGTCCAAGTCGAGTTGCAAGTCTTTTTATATTTTGTCAAGTCGAGTCTAAAGTCATCAAATTCATGACTCGAGTCTGACTCGAGTCCAAGTCACATGACTCGAATCCACACCTCTGCCTCAGAGCCAGTTCAACACAAAAACTGAATTCAAACAAAATAAAACAAAAGCCCACTAGACATTATTAATGCTCGACCCAGTTTCCCAGAACTAACAGCTTTTTATAATGTCCCTAATGAGCCACCTCGGTTCAGGTGAACTTCGTCAACACCTGACCGAGGTGCCTTCTGGGAAACTGGGTCTTCTAACAAAACTACATACAAAAAACAAACATAGCCACAGTGCCCTCTAGGGGCAGTCCCTTACAGTGGATTAAAATTCCAACCTCCTAGTTTAAACATTTATGTTCTATTGTGAATAAACTACTTGCTTGTGGCATGTGATTAGAAAAACTTTTAGTTTTCATTTTATTTTGACTTAAAAAAAGAGTCCCAACATTTCCGGATTCGAGTTGTACAATACATTTAAACAAGTTTTTGGGGGGTTCTCTTAGTCTATGTGTCATTACCCAATAGTTTATTTATTAGCAGTTCTGTGCATAGATGCTTTTTCATATTTCTACGCTTTTTTTAAAATTGCACTAGCTGTTTCCCCTTACAAAAAATAACTGTTCTGTTCAAGTGTAAAAACTGTAGTATTTTTTTTTTTACATATTCAGTACATTTGCAGGAAATGCAGTGATTTGTTCACAAATCCACTGCATTTTATCTTCATGTTAAAACCATTGTAATATAGCAATACTGATGTTATTAAATATTTAATATTTGTCATTTAATATTTAATTTCTTAATTTTAAATTTAAAAATTGTGGAGGAGGGCATCCCTGGGGGTAGCACCTCGTTAGACCCACAGTCAGGGACCAGCAGCAGTACCACCTTTATTTTAGGTAATTGATTTAATTTGTATTGGAAAAGTGCTACAGCTGCAATGATTTCTAACTTCCTTAAAGTGTCAAACCCATGGTCTGATCCTTAAGATTTTCATCTTTTTTTTGTTTCCTCTCTCCCCATGTTGTTTAGATGTTTATTTAAGCACATGGCATTTGTTTTGATCCTTCGCCATGTGCCCGTGTCTCTCCCTAACTATGTTAGTGGTCAAAGAGTATGGCTGTCTACCGAGGACTTGCCTCTCAGGGTAGCCTCACATAAGTTGGCTCCCAAGTTCATAGGCCCGTACCGGATCACAAAGGTCTTGAAACCAGTGGCAATTCGGCTCAAGCTTCCTTCCACACTTGGTCGGCTACACCCAGTATTTCATGTTTCTAGAGTTAAACCTGTGTATTCCTCCCCTCTTGAGACCTCTTGCTCTCGCTCTTCTTCGCGGCCGTGCAGTTCAGCGGACTTCGGTTCTATCGCCCATGTCTCCTGGTCAAGGCCTTTTTCCTCTTCGGAGTGTTTTTTTTTTTTTTTCTCTCTTTCGGGACGTTGGCACTCCTGAGTTTTGATTAAAAAGAACAGTGCAGCTTGTTCCTGATTAACTTTATTTTTTTTTTTCTGCCTGAATCAAGGCATCTCTGCAACAAATAAGTGAAGGAGACCTGCACTTGTGTCCATTCTGATTCCGTGACATAAAGTCTAAACAACAAATGTGTGTTATCAGTTGAACTGACTTAAATCATGAGTAAGAATAAATTAATACTACATTTGTACATGAGGTATGGATGACTTACAGTGTAGTTTATGTAATGTTGTTTTGCCACTTATGTGCAGTTCGAAACAACACGCCCACACTTTTACCTGTCCCACGAATGATGGCTGAAGCATGTGTAGTAAGACAAGTATTTATTGTGGTTTTTGTTGGTGGAATTTTTTTTTTCTTTTAAACTATACTGTAGAAAATGTAAGACTGCACCTTTTTGTAATGACCTGTTTGTTTTCATTGCACAGGAGAGTGAAGAAATCCTGTCTGACGAGTGTCTGGAGGAATTACCTGTAAGAATGTCATACAGACATATGTGTCTTTATGTGTATGCAATATGACGGTATTTTATTATTTGTAAGGTGCCGGAGTCCCCACCTCCAGCAGTCCACATATAGGGCTCCAGAGAAGCCTATGGAAAGTGCTCCAAAAGACTCCATGCACAGAAGTGAAACTGAGGTGCAAATGTTATACTTGTGTCATTGAATTTTGTTGTGAGAGACACGTATTGAGGTGTCCCCCTTTTGGTTTTTGTGGGTTTTTTTTTTTTTCTTACATTTTCTTCTTCTCCTCCACAACTGGCACAGAGTGACATCCGTTTTTTGTACCGAAGAAACCTTCAGATTAAAAATGAATATTTGGTAGTGATGAAACGGAGAGTGGAAGCACAAATTGATGTGGATAATTAAAAAAAACAGAAATTATCACTTGAGATTCAGTTGCTTCAAAAGTAACTTCAAAGTAAGTGATGTGACTTTTACACATGGTACCCTACTATTGTTGACCTTGTATAACACTCTCTCTATCTCTCTTATGGCAGGCAAAAGATGTGATTTAATTTCAAATAAAACACAAGAAAATAACCATATTTGTGCAGTGTTTCTATTCTGTAAATAATTATGTGAAATGGTATTCCACAATTCTGTCCCGTGCAGCTTTTCCACTAGGTTGATCCAAGTGCACTGGCTGGAGGTCATCATCAGGATGCACCTCCACCACAGGGCTCCTCTCCTTTCTGATGGTTGCCATGTTGTATAACACAGAACATGCAACAGTAATGTGACAGGCCCTGTCAGGTGCAACCCTCAGACTTTTTAGACACTGAAATCTTCCCTTCAGTTGCCCAAAGGTCATTTCAATGTGCCCTTGTCCTAGTTACAGCTGCATTGTATCGGGCTTGTGGACCTGGGTTTGGGTCTGGGAATCGAGTCATGAAATACTGCCTGCTGGCATAACCCCTGTCTCCAATAAGAACCCCATCGTAATCACCTGTTTTATGGGAAAAGTCAATTATTAGCCCCAGCTTACTGTAAGTGAACATAAAACATTGAGCTTTACATTTTCTATTTTCTTACCTTCATACTTATTGGAATGATCATGATTGCATTATTTTCATTCACAATATCTATACCATACCTGCAATGGCAAAAAGGTTCTGTTTTACAGCCTGTGGTCTTAAGTGGCTTGGAAACTTCACAAATACCCTCAAAAATGTTTGAGTGCCAAGTAAACTTTGCGAATGGCATGGCAGACAGCACTTTTCGCCACATTCTCTGTGTCTCCAACGGTGTAAAGGAAAGTGCCACTCGCAAAGAACCTCAGGGCAATCCTCACACAGTTTGTACGGTTGTTAACGCTCGACTCCGGCGAGTTGAACATTTTACATGGGGGGTTTAACAAAGAAAATATATAAATGATACCCCTATTGCGTATACACGAGGAATATGAAAAACTCCTCGCACCTTCGGTAACCGGTTGCTTTGTCAGAAATGGCTGCGACAGATTTGAGAAAATTATCTCCACTTATATAGACGCAAACGGGGGATAGAATGTTACATATTATTAGACACACACAGCGATTAACAGACGAATGATGACCACAGCCACACACACATGTATACATATACTGTATGTATGTTTAAATACATCTATTATTGCAAGATACTTTTCGTTTCCCATGTGAGTCAGTTCGCGTCAGTCGTGCTCTTTAACCAATCAGATTTGACCTCGCCATTTTTAAGAACCTGATGGCGTCACGGATGGCTGCCTTGGTGTGGAGCTCTCTATTTGTCTTACTGTTTGTCACACACACCCGTTTTGCGACCGGCACTAGGACCCGGAAGTAGAACGGTCGCTAAAACAGGAAGCATAAAAGGAGCCAAGATGGCGCTTCACTTCACTCAGTCATTGAGTTCGCCCGATGCTGGTTCAGATCGCCTGTCTGCCATTTTGTGAGTACTCACTTTTCTTGGGTCTACTTTCTGATTCGAGTGTGTGTTTATAGGACGCGGGTTAAATTTGTGTTTTTCCCTTGCTCCCCTTTCGTGAGAGTCCTTAGACTAAATCGCGTGGTTATCCTGCCTACTCGCGTGCTTCCGCGTTTGGGTTTACCATCCACGCTACAAAGGGCTAACCGCTAAGTGCTAAGTCTTCTGATCATTCCGGTTAGTTCGTGACAGAATGACTGAGACCTCCGCGGTAAACCCAGCGGATTATGCGCACCTTTGCGACGTAGTTGATCGGCACGCCGAGCTAATCAACAAGCTAAACGGAGAGCTCGCTACTCTTCGCCGGAGCGTCCAAGACGTTGCGGCCTTGCGCCGCGAGGTGGCGGAGCTCCGGCGGGAGAACGCGGACCTTCGCGAGGCTGTTGCTAGCGCGGCTAACCGTTCGCCCGCCGCAGCGGCCGCAGCTCCGCCCCCCCTCCCCCCTCCTACTTCTGAAGTCTTTCTTGCTCTACCGGATAAGTGGGATGGCACGGACGGGAGATGCAGTGTTTTTCTAACTGCTCTCGATCTAATGTTTGAGTTCAATGCCACCAAATACTCCACCGATCGATTGCGCATTGCTCTCCTTGTCTCGTTGCTGTCGGGGCAGGCAGCTGAGTGGGCCACGGCAGTTCTTCGTGCTGACTCGGATACCGCCCATTCCTACAATGAATTCACCCGTCAGGTGAAGTTAACATTCGAACACCCTGCGGGCGAGGTGGAGACCAACACCAAGCTGTACCACCTGCGGCAGGGAAGTTCGTCCGTTAGCCGCTACATGGCTGATTTCCGCACTCTCGCCGTACAAGCCACCTAGGGAGACGCCGCGCTCCGGACTACCTATTACGAGGGGTTGGCTTCTAGGATAAAAGACGAGCTAGCCGGGCGGGAGCTTCCTGCCACCCTGGAGGGTTTGATTCAACTCGCCCTCCGAATTGACCAACGCCTCCTATCTCGCCCGAAGCCAGCCCCGAGAACCCTGCCGCCAACACCCACCTTCGCGTTTTCCACTCCACGAACCCCAACCACAGTCACCTCCACTACTCATGGACCTGTCGGTTCTCCACCTCCTGCCGTGGTTGACACCGGAGCCGGGGAACCCATGCAGTTAAGACGCGCCTCCTTGACCGCTGCAGAACGGGAACGGCGATTCAGGGAGGGACTCTGTGCCTACTGCGGGTCAGGAGCCCACCACAGAGCCATCTGTCCTCTCCGGCCGGGAAACGCCCAGACCCGGTGAGCGAGGGGAAGAGCTCACCGGGTCGCCTCCAACTCTTCGCCACCACGACCAATATCTCCCATCTCACGGTCCAAGTAAGCCTCCAGTTTGGCCACAAACGAGTCAGGAGCACCGCGTTCATCGACTCCGGTGCCGCAGGTAACTTCATTGACTCTTCTTATGCCAAAGAACTGGGGGTAAAGACTTAGGCGTTATCCCAGCCCGTTCGCATCACTTCTGTAGATGGCCGGCCCCTATCATCCAGCCCTATCACCACCCAGACAGAACCCATTACCCTGATCATCCAGCAACATCACGAACAGGTTCAATTTCATCTAACATCCGTTTCATCACCACCCATCATCCTTGGACATCCGTGGCTGTTACAACATGACACTCTCATATCCTGGACTCAGAACCGGATTCTACAATGGGGACAGGCCTGCAGCGAACTTTGCCTACCGGCATCGGCTGGGACGTGCTCTAGGGGGTCCGAGGCCCCCGATGTCGACACCAACGCCATCCCTCCAGCATATCGAGACCTGGCTGAAGTGTTCTGCAAGAGACGCGCCATCCATCTTCCACCTCATCGCCCCTACGACCTGGCGATTGACCTCCAGCCGGGCTCGACTCCCCCCCGCGGCCATTTATACTCTCTCACACCCACCGAGACGCGGGCGATGGAGGAATACGTGTCGAACGCCCTTCGCCAAGGTACCATCAGGCCCTCCTCCTCGCCCGCCGCCGCGGGGTTCTTCTTTGTAAAGAAGAAAGGGGGTGAACTTTGCCCATGTGTCGATTATCGGGGGCTAAACAACATTACCATCAAAAACCGACACCCTCTGCCTCTTACCAACTCTGCCCTGGACGCCCTCTCTGGTGCCACCATTTTCACGAAGTTGGACCTTCGGAGCGCCTACAACTTGGTGCGTATCAGAGAGGGCGATGAGTGAAAGACGGCCTTCATCACTCCCACTGGACATTATGAAAGTCTTGTTATCCCCTTCGGACTCTGTAATGCTCCTGCCGCCTTTCAGAGTTTCATAAATGATGTCCTGCGAGACATGTTGGGGCGGTGGGCATTCGTCTACCTGGACGACATCCTGATATACTCACGAACAGTTGAAGAACATACCCAACACGTCAGGGCGGTCCTTAAGAGATTGCTCGCCCATCAACTGTATTGTAAGTTGGAGAAATGCGCTTTTCACGAGCGCTCCACCACGTTCCTGGGCTTTGTCATCTCGCCCCAGGGTGTGGCCATGGACCCGCAGAAACTAGAAGCTGTGCGTCATTGGCCCCTACCCAAGACTCTTAAGCAGCTTCAACGGTTCCTCGGGTTTGCGAATTTCTATCGTCGCTTCATCCGGGACTACAGTACAGTTGCAGCACCCCTAACTGCCCTGACCCGTCCATCGTCTCATCTCTTCCACCTCAACTCCACCGCCATCTCCGCCTTCCATGAATTATGTCGACGTTTCACCACCGCTCCAATCCTTCTCCATCCAGACATCAACAAACAATTCGTTGTGGAGGTGGACGCTTCGGATGTGGGCGCCGGAGCTGTTCTCTCCCAGCGAGGTCCAGATCAGAAGTTACACCCTTGTGGCTTCTTCTCCAAAAAATTTGATCCCACTCAACAGCGATACGGAGTAGGGGACCGCGAGCTGTTGTCCATAAAGTGGGCATTGGAGGAATGGCGACACTGGCTCCAGGGCGCCAGCGAGCCGTTCATCATCTGGACCGACCACCAGAATCTGATCACCATCCAGAACATCAAGCAGCTCAACCCGAGGCAGGCGCGGTGGGCCCTGTTTTTTGAACATTATAACTTCCATCTGTCCTATCGCCCGGGGTCCAAGAACACCAAGGCCGATGCCCTCTCCAGACAATATGAGGGGGAAGCCACCCGGGCGGAACCCGCACCTGTCCTCCCCTCCTCAAAAATCATCGCACCTCTCCACTGGGATCTAGAGACCAGAGTCCGCCAGGCACAGGCAGCGGAGACCGAACCGGCAGGTGTGCCGCCTGGACGACTCTACGTGCCTCAAACGGTCAGGAGCGACGTCATGGAGTGGGGCCACTCATCACCCATCTCTGGACACCCCGGCACCAGACGCACCCTCCAGTTTGTCCAACGCGCCTTCTGGTGGCCCTCCATGATCCAGGACATCGAAGAGTTCGTTCAGGCGTGCCCAGTGTGCGCCAGGGCCAAGACCACCAACCAGCCGACACCTGGTGAGCTCCAGCCACTACCGGTTCCTCGCCGACCCTGGACGCACATTGCCGTCGACTTCATCACGGGCCTGCCGGCTTCAGAAGAAAAAACGACCATTATGACCATCGTGGATCGGTTCTCCAAAGCCGTGCACCTGGTGGCTCTTCCCGGACTCCCGTCAGCTAAAGAGACAGCCGAGCTGATTCTAGAGCACGTAGTCCGTTTGCATGGGTTCCCAAAAGACATCGTCTCGGACAGGGGGCCCCAGTTCACTGCCCGGTTCTGGAAGGCCTTCTGCCGTCTGATTAATTCCACCTGCAGTCTGTCATCAGGATACCACCCTCAGACTAATGGTCAGACGGAGCGGACCAACCAACAACTGGAGCGCTATCTCAGATGTTTTGTTGCCGATCGTCAGCGCTCCTGGGCCCGCTATCTCTTATGGGCTGAGCTATCTCACAACCTCCATGTTTCTTCGGCCACAAATCTCAGTCCATTCGAGGTATGCCACGGTTTTCAGCCTTCGATGTTCGAACATCAAGAACCGGAGGTTGACGTACCGTCGGCCCAACAGTTGGTTCGCAGGTGTCGGCGGCTGTGGAGACAAGCTAACCAAGCTATCCAAAGGGCCAACCACCGCTACGCTACGCAACATCGCCGCCGACACCCACCGGGACAAATGTATAATGTAGGTGACAAGGTATGGCTGTCAACAAAGAATTTGCATCTCCGCACAGAATCAAAGAAACTGTCACCCAGATTCATCGGCCCATACCGCATTACACTCCGCATCAACCCTGTCACCTACCGGCTACAGCTGCCTGCGGCGCTCCGAATCCATCCGGTTTTCCACACGTCACAGCTGAAACCCTTCACCACTTCTTCTATGGTTCCACCCTCCCCCCCTGCTCCTCCTCCCCAAATCATTGACGGTGGTCCTGCTTACACCGTACGTCGGATCCTCGATTCGCGTCCTAGGGGCCGAGGCACCCAATACCTGGTCGACTGGGAAGGCTACGGCCCCGAGGAGCGATCTTGGATTCCGGCCCGGTTTATTCTCGACCCGGAACTTATCAGGGACTACCGTCGCCGGGTATCCTCCACCCCAGGACCGTCGGGAGTCGGTCCTGGACAGGGGGGTACTGTCACACACATCCGTTTTGCGACCGGCACTAGGACCCGGAAGTAGAACGGTCGCTAAAACAGGAAGCATAAAAGGAGCCAAGATGGCGCTTCACTTCACTCAGTCATTGAGTTCGCCCGATGCTGGTTCAGATCGCCTGTCTGCCATTTTGTGAGTACTCACTTTTCTTGGGTCTACTTTCTGATTCGAGTGTGTGTTTATAGGACGCGGGTTAAATTTGTGTTTTTCCCTTGCTCCCCTTTCGTGAGAGTCCTTAGACTAAATCGCGTGGTTATCCTGCCTACTCGCGTGCTTCCGCGTTTGGGTTTACCATCCACGCTACAAAGGGCTAACCGCTAAGTGCTAAGTCTTCTGATCATTCCGGTTAGTTCGTGACACTGTTTTTGTTAGTTTGTCCTGTTTTTTGTTTCTCATATGTTATCACTTATACCAGGGATGAACTGCTGAACATTTAGCAGGACACATTACACAATTTTCAACCAGTTTTAGATTTTTCAAACGTTTTGCTGAACATTGTAACTGGCGGAGCAGCGGCGCTGGTAAAATGCTTTAAGAAGCGCAGACAGGGAAAGAGAGTCGGTGCGCTCGTCAAGCTCCGACAGCGTGGCTTTAGAACTGCACTGCTGAGTATACATCTGGCGAATCTCCCCTCTCAACAAAATGGACCAACTTTTCCTGCTCTCCAGGAAAAATAAGGACTTTTCAAACTCTGTCGCGCTGTGTTTCACAGAAACCTGGCTGAATGAAGCCATTCCGGACAACGTGCTACACCTGCCAGGCTTCCAGCTGTTTAGAGGGGATCGCAAGATGTGCTGTCCTGATCTAGAGGCATATTTCTTCGGACCTGGTTAGTACTTGGATGGAAGACCGCCTGGGAATACCAGGTGCTGTAACCTCTTAATCATCCCCATTCCAAAAAAACCTAAAATCACAGGATTTGAAAATCACAGACCAGTCGCCCTAACATCTGGTCATGAAGTCATTTGAAAGACTGGTGTTGGCCTATCTGAGGGACATCACAGGACCCTTACCTTCCTCTTGTTGATGTTGCTTATAGAGCAAACAGAACTGTTGATGATGCAGTCAACATGGGACTGCATTTCATCCTTCAACATTTGGACAAACCAGGGGCTTATGCAAGGGTCTTGTTTATAGACTTTTCATCAGTTTTCATCCCACCACTGCTTCAGACCAAACTAAACCAGCTCTCTGTTCCTAGCTCTATCTGTCACTGGATCACCAGCTTTCTGACAGACAGGCATCAGCTAGTGAGACTGGGGAAATTCATGTCTAACAGCCACACCACCAATACTGGAGCCCCTCAGGGATGCGTTCTCTCCCAACTGTTCTTCTCCCTCTACACCAACTTCTGCACCTCTACAGACCCCACTGTCAAGTTCCTGATATTTGCAGATGACACCACAATCATCGGCCTCATTCAGGACGGTGACGAGTCTGCATACAGAAGTCAGGTCGAGCAGCGGGCTGTCTGGTGCAGTCACAACAACCTGGAGCTGCACACGCTCAAAACAGTGGAGATGATTGTGGACTTCAGAAGGAACCCACCTGCACTTCCCCCACTCACCATCATGAACAGCACTGTGACAGCAGTGGAGTCATTCCGGTTCCTGGGCACGACCATCTCTCAGGACCTGAAGTGGGACATTCACATTGACTCTATTGTTAAAAAGGCACACGAAAGGTTGTATTTCCTTCGCCAGCTGAAGAAATTCAACCTGCCGCAGGAGCTGCTCACACAGTTCTACTCAGTGGTCATTGAATCCGTCCTGTGTACTTAAATAACTGTCTGGTTTGGCTCAGCCACGAAAGCAGACATCGGAAGACTACAAAGGATGGTTCAGACTGCTGAAAGAATTATTGGCATCCCCCTGCCAATAAAACACACTTACTTCTCTTACACTAGAGAAGTGTGTGTGTGTGTGTGTGTGGCGGTAGCAGAAAGCTTACTATAGTCTAAGAGTTTCACTTAGAAGGTAAGAGTTTATTTTGGGTATTTCCTTTTTTTTGAAAAGGGGGAAAATGCCTTTGCGGCCTGAGCGTTTTTGCAATCCCCCCCTTCAGACAGTAAATAATAATAATAATAATATTAATAATTAATGCTGCTGATAATAAAGGAAAGACCTAGTTGAATAATGGCTACTGCAGTAGAGTACAGGACTGCAGGACTTCAGTACAGCATTACTGCTATTTGTTACATGGGTTGAACTGGTCAATAACTGTAACTTTGTGGATTTTTTCAGCTCGACAGGGCAGTATGGGCAGAAAGCCATAAAACTTAACCAAACATTAAAGAAACCACAACTTTGGTTTCACAGTAACAATAAAATAAAATATAAACAGTGATAAAGATTAACAATTTCTCACCAAGAAAGAGCAGCAGGATGAGCAGCTCCATTTCTGCATAAACACCAGACTCTCCACACTGCTTCTGCTCACTGCCTCCCCTCCTCCTCCTGACTAAGCACAGGGAAACAACATCACCAGGGAATTCACTGCCAGACCAGTCGAAAAGTACAGTGAAACCTCGGATTACGAGTGACGCGGTTTGCGAGTGTCCACAAGATGAGAAAAGATTTTTAATAAATTTTGACTTTGAAAACGAAGTCTTGGTTTATGAGTACCAAGTATCATGTATCACACAGGCGCTTCTTGTTTTGACGCCGAGCGTCACGTGATCACAACTAAGACAACGGTTTTTCCTCTCTCTTGCACTGCGGAATTGTGGGTAATCATCTCCCCTGCCGGGTCTTAGTGCTAATCTCTTACTGGTATAATCAAAATCCATGCACGCGTGTGACCACACGTGTGTGTGTGTGTGTGTGTGTGTGTGTGTAAAACATATTTTATTTAGTGTTTGTAAGCGTGTGTGTACAGCGTGTGTGTACAGCGTGTGTGTACTGTTTATTATAACATACGTGTGCGCATGTAAAACAAAAGAAATTCTCATTAGAGGTTAAAGATCCATTTTCTCTGTATCAGCCTGCACTTTGTGTGCGTGCGCATCATTTGACAACATACCCCTACACACACACACCTCCTCCTCTTGTCGTCACACATACACTGAAAAAAATAACTCTAAGATGTTGTAAATGTAGCATAATTAAATCTGTGTATTCAACAATAAATAATCAAGTTTGTACGTTTACATAAATATATCTAAGTTAGAACTTAATCTGCATTTGTTAAGAATACAAGACAATGTGCATTTTTTCCTTAACATATATTTTTTACGTAATCCCTGACAATCTTTTTAAGTGGACACACACAACAAGCAATAATCTTGTTCATTTTACTCTGTTTAAATAAAACTGCCTGCCCATGGAAAAAGCGTGGGAAACCCCGTATCAAATTAAAAGTCTACCAAAGCCTCATTGCAGTAGGAAACAACTCTTTGGAGCTTTATGTTCACCTCGTGTGTAAAAAGTTTTAACGGGTTGTTTTTTCTACCCAAACGCTGGGTTTCCTCTGTTGGGTCATTTTTCTGGGTTATTTACAGAGAGTTGGGTAGTTTTTGTGTAACCCAGCTGCTGGGTTGAAGTTTGATTGGCTCCTCCCCCAAAGTTCACGGGTGGATTCAGCAGCTGTCAGTCAGAGCTTCGTGTCTCTCTTGAGCTCCCACACCGCTGATGACGGTTCATTTAAGGGAAAATGACGTTAAATACAAGGTCTGTATACACATGTTCACTCACCTAAGTCACATATGACTGAAAATTATTACTATATGTGAGATTTATTACTGTTACCGTGTTAATGTTACACTTAAACTTTCAGGCTGGTCTGAGGTAAGATAATTTAGCTGACAATAGCTGCTATAGTTAGCCAAAGAACCCCACCTGTGTGTGAAGGAAACGGATAAGATGTCTGAGCTTTTTATCTTTCTCTGTAGAATGTTTGCGGAGTGACGAAGATGCTGAAGTGATGAATGAACGCTAAACCGTTAACTGTAGTGCTAGCATGACACAGGCATTTAGTTAGGTTACTAGCGTTAGCAAACACATTAACATTAGAACTTTATTAATCTCACTGCTTGTGAGAATAAAATGCTGGGGTGTTACAAAACACTGACCCTCTCACAAATATACACACCTGCTAACCTCCCGTTTTTCACTAGTTAGTAATTTACTCCGCGGTCAAATTTCTCCCGAGGTATAACAATATTTTACACCTTTCCCCCTTTGATAAGTATGCAAATGTATCACCAGTAATTGCATGTAAGATAACCAGGTAGCCCTCTTTAACCAAAGTTGCCTGTGACTCCGGCTAAATTAACTAGTCAACGCGCCAACTACAGGAAAAAGTACCACAGCTGAACAGGTAACTACTAGATGGAAGTATTAATATTTGGGTGACTGTGCCAGTATGACCCCAGCTATGACATTTTTTTCGGTAATTAGCTTAAAATCAACGCAGACCACAAGATCAACTAGTCTGACATATAAAAAGACTTTATCCTAAAAGCCATGCTTATTTTGCTGTTTTATTTTTGGTAGTAGCTGTCTCCATGTTTTTGTTTCAGGTTACCTATACCCTATCTTATTGGACAGCTTTGTCATTTTTTATTTAGTATCAATCCTATTACACACTAAATTAATAGTTTTATTCAGTTTAATCCTTGCTATTCAACAAAATTGTTTACTTTCTTTCATTTTTTTTTCTTTCTAAGGTTGGAACCAACATGGTGAAATACCTCCAGCAGGCTGAAGGGTCAAGGCCGTACCCTACATCCTGACGTTGGGAGAAAATGACCAGCGCTGCTCTTAGGCATTCATCATTCTGGTGGGACAGGCTCTGGAGCAATGCACACTACTTGGGGCGGTTGATGTGTGCTTAAAGGCATTTTATATTTTTGACATTAACTATCCAATGGGGTGTGCTCCTGTATAGGACTTTTTGTAATGTTGCTATGAAATAGCGAGGCCTACTTGAAAAGTCATAGACAGTGTTTGTATGTTAAAATGAGACCAGGGCTGGATAGTTTTGTTCTGCAAAAAAGATATTTGGAGTCACAGAGAGATCCTGCTCTGTAGAAGCTGCCTCAGCCTATTTGTGCAATTACTCCATTCTGCCCTTATGAGTAATAGTATAGTAATGATGTCGCTGTTAATTATCTGTTCTTGTGCTTTTGAAAAATAAATATTTTTTCTAGGAACATTTAATAGTATGATGTTTATTGCATATATGTATGGTTTGCAAAAGTTTTTTTGTAATAGACCAGTATATCAAAGTATTTTAACTGTTTAATAGACATTTTTTTTATTATTATTTTTTTTTTTTACTGATTCACTATAAACAAATAACCAATTTTGCTGGGTAAAATTAACCCAGCATTATAGTTAAATGTGACTTAGCATTTAGGTTGAATATTTAACCCATCCTGCTGGATTAAACAAATAACCAATTTTGCTGGGTTAAATTAACCCAGCAATATTTACCCAGTATTTTTTAGGGTGGTTCTTACTTCAAGTTTTGTGCTGGATGAACTTGCATTTCAAAGTACAAAATTACACAACTAGTATTTAAACTATAACATATAAGAAATGCCTAACTAGATAATGTGAGTATATATAACTTTAAAATGAGACTAGGACATTTAAAAATAAAACAAAGTAGGCCCCACTCCAAGTAATGTGGAAACTTAAAAAAATAGTTAAATTTCAATTAGAAATACATATTTGAAACTCTTAAAGTTAAGTAGCATGGACACAAAAGAATGACTAGGGAAATTATTAAATTAAGTAGGATTTAATTGCGAAATTAAATAGACTTTACTAGAAAAAATTAAGTAGACTTTACTAGCGAAAAATATTTGTTACATAAAGAAATGTAAGTAGTAAATACAAAGAATAGTCTTGCTTGAACTACATAATTATCTGATGCAAAAAGTTACCTTAATTTTTTTAAGTAGATCAGGCTGAATATTTTTTTCAGTGTACACACACACACACACTCCTTCTCTCTGCTCTACACAGAAACACTGCTCTGTCGTGATTCAAGGTAAAGTGCAGGATCATTTGTTTTATTTTTACTTTACAGCAGTGATTCCGTTAGGGTGTCGCTCAATTAAGTGTGATTTTCGAATAAAACAATCTTTCTGCTAATGTGTGTGAGTGAAACTCAAAAAAGAGGGGAGGGTTACTGTGTAAGATGAGAAGAGAAACACTTAACTGTCAAGATTTATTTTTACTTTATATGCAGTGCAGGTTAATTTGTTTTATTTTTACTTTATTTTGTGTTCATTCTTTTTATGTTTTTATTTTTTGGGCTGCGTAAAGAATAATTTGGGTTTCCATTATTTCTTATGGGAAAATTTGTTTTGATATACGAGCCAGCTTCTGGAATCAGTTATGCTTGTAATCCAAGATTTCACCTCAGTTAAGCAAGACACAGCAGTCTCAAATCAATTAGTTAAGCAAGACACAACAGAGTCTCTCTGTCTCACTACACATGTCTCTCCTGAGCTGCCAGGGATCCAGACCTCCTCTGCGCTCTGGCCCTGTCTGACTAGTCCTGGTGTCCCTCTTCTTTTTTGGAGATCTCGTCACATGGACGCCCCGTGTGGTCTGTCTGGAATGCGTGTGGTGACTGGGGTTGGTTCCACTTTTCCATGAAGGTGGTCCTGTCCTCGACTGATGCAGACAGCTGTTCTCTGAGGACCTGTGACTTCAGTCGCTCAATAGTTCAGGACTGGAATTTCTCACAGTCTACCTGAGCCTCCAGGAACAAACTGGACTTTAATCTTACACATATCCTCTTATACTCAACTTCCAGTCTCACACATCAATCCCTGCTTTCTGTTATCACCCAGATGAGGATGGGTTCCCTGTTGAGTCTGGTTCCTCTCAAGGTTTCTTCCTATTACCATCTCAGGGAGTTTTTCCTTGCCACTGTCACTGTCATCCTAGGCTTGTTTATCAGGGACCATCATATAATTTTGATTCATACACATTCACATTTCATACAAACTTAATTCTTTTGATTGTGTAAAGCTGCTTTGTGATGATGTAAATCGGTAAAAGTGCTATACAAATAAAATTGAATTGAATTGAATTCTTCGACTGCGCTTTCTTTATTGAGTATTATAATTATTTTTAGTAGTAGTGCTCCGAATGTATTATTGTTATTATTATTATTATTATTATTATTATTGTAATGCACCCGCGCGTGTGTGCAAAAAGACTACAATGATGTATGATATGTTAGCCTAAAACAACTGTTTTATTGTTTTTATGTGCTTTAAATATACAATCTTGTGCAAAGTGAAAGTGAGTTGCGCGTGCGGCTTTTTGATTAAAAGGCTGATAAACGCGTGCGCAGATATGAGCAGATTTATCCATAAAACAACAAACATGAAATGAAAAAAATAATAATAATAACCACAAAAATATGTTCTACTTTCTGAATACAACGCGACAGCATGCAGAACCCCCGGGCTTTGCCTGCACTTCATTCGTTAGTACTGTAGTAGTACACAAAAAAATGCTGGGTTTTTGTAAACACACTGTTCGGTTGTTTATGCTGTGTCAAAATTCTGTGTTATTTCGGGTACTTTAATCACACTGTTGGGTTGCTTTTGCTATGAATACTAAAAGTGCTGCATGATTAAACTCAATGCAAAAAAAAAAAAAAGGAAAAAAGAAACTTCTCCGTTTTGTCCCTAGAGCTTTTGTTCTGGTGTTTATGCAGTAAACCCATGGGTGAACACGATGATTTAAGAATTTAATTAAACACGAATATATATGACATTTTAATTCAAATCCAACATTTTAATGGTTAGTGATCGGTGCAAAGGCGTCAACTCGCACGTTCTGCGATATTCCATTGTCCAAGTATTACTGTGTGTGCTTTGCAATGCCAGACACATTCAAATGCAAATAATACACCCTTTCCCAGGTGTGAATAAGTTTCTCCACTGTGCATGGTTTCTGCAAAGTGGAGGATCTTGGATCTTGCTTCAGGCCTCTTCTTAAATTTGTGTAAATTTAAAATCTTCTGGATTCTACATTCTAAAATTTACATTGTTACCGTTTTTAATCTCTGGAATGCGATTTTTCTTATCATAACATGCATGCTTTTAAATACTCTACAATGTTTGAATTTTAGATTTAATTAAAAAATAAAGAAATAAACCAAATTAAATTGTTCCATTTGTATTTACCCTTATAAAATAGCATTAAAAAATGATGGGTTGTGTATCGAGCGATTATCGACTATCTCTAGCGGACTATCTCTTCCATTCCAGTGATTAAAAAACGGCTCACCAGCCGTGCCTAATTCCGTCATGTCATGTGTCCTCGTCTTTAATTTACTACGTAGTCTAAATCAGCGCTCAGCCGCACGCATAAAGTTTTCCAGAGCGCACCGGCAGAAGTAGACAAATGATTATGAACGCGTCGGGAAAACAGCAAGCAGACTGACTCTGACCATTTTAAAACACATTTGCGTTTATTTTCTGACGCGCTCAAGTTCACCAAAAACAATACAGAACAGCGCAGTTATTTGCTTATTATTGATAGCTTATTTACAAACTCATAACGTTTTTTTCGTTATTGTGAGTGCGCTTAAATAAAAGTCTTATAAAGGCATGTAGTCTCATATAGTTTTATTATAGTTTTTACACATTAATCAGAGTCCTCATCTGTTACATTTTTGAGGACAATGGGTTTTTTAGCCTGTCACGGCGTGCGCCCAAATCAATATCTCTCCTCGCTCACTAGTTAGGCGTCCTCCCCTTCAGATATGCGAAGAAGCGGGGCTTAGTTAGAATTAGACACTGCTGGTGAGCTATCCTTGCTAATGATCCCAGGCTTGACCCCGCGCTATAAAATCCTCGGGGTTTGTTGGGTTACAGTGGATTTTACTACACGGCGCAAATGCGACGCGCGCGCAACAAGCGGAAGTTCGGCATGCAAGCGGGGCAAATGGAACGTGCCCCAGGGACTTCAAACGTAGCAAGAGATGGGAGGGGCCGGTGTGGCCATCCGGGGAGAGCAGAGTCAGCGCGAGCAGACGGAGGCAGGAGCTGCTGGCAACCACACCAAAACGTTTTCCCGAGCGTGGAGGAATGTTGTTGTACTAAATAATATTTATGCAGTAAGGGCCTCTTATTCCTATTAATCAGCTGTTCTCACCTATACATTCAGAGGAACTGAAATGCACCTCTCCACACTTTAAAAACCTCTTGAATCTGAGGCTCTTCTGGAGACTTTCAGTGATTTAAATTTGTGTAATTTTAATCTTCTGGATTCTAGATTCTAAAGACATTGTTACTGTTTTTAATCCTTGGAATAGAAGAAATTGAGATTTTCCGTATGATAGCATAAATTGCATTGTTTTCACTTTATACACAATAAAATTCTTTGGTATTTTTATAAAAAAAAAATGGGTATGGGGCTATCTTGGTTTATTAATCCTCGTGCCTGGTTTAGGTTTAGTATTCAGTGTGCACCGTTTGTACATCTGTTATTTTAACTATATCATAACACTCAGAAAGACCTTTTATTTGGGGTTAAGTGACTGATGTGCCTAACATTTTTCAGCAGATCCTCTGTTTCACTACATAATCCTTGACTTTTCATGAGTATGTAAGACCTCTTGACACCTCTCTCTCTCACACACACACACACACACACACACACAGAGCAAATCGTCATTAGCACGACCCTCCCCCAAACAGCGCAGCCATTTACTTTCTTTCCATTTACTTACATCTGAACTGAGTCGTTTACATAAGTGACTGATCAGTAGCTCATCATATCAGTTTATTCATACAGATGTTCCTGTTTTACATGGAAATTTACAGGTTTGTTACAGAATGATTGACTCTGACAGAGCCACCAGAACAGTGGCAGCTGGAACACCTAAAACACATGCAGGATTATTTTTTATAATCTAAATGAAAATGCTTTTCTAAACGTGGGCTATTGTTATTTACTTACAATATTTGTTAATTTAATTTAAATGGGGGTTTGGGCTTCGTGATCCTCAACTTTACTTTCTGTGACGGCGTGCGCCTGTGATGGGTGTGCGCCCAAATCTACTATCGCTACTCGCTCACTCTGTAGGCTCCCTGAATAGGCAGCAAAGGGACGGAGCCGCCTATTCATGCTGGCTGGCGATAATTAACGGTAATAAGATTTCGGGCTTATAGAGTTACTGCATTATGTTTCAAGACATTCTTAATTGAGATTTTTCTCCTAATTATATGTCCACAAATACTTTGACATACACTTATCAACAGAAACTCTTCATCTTATCATGAATTGCACTCAAATGTTATGAGACACGCGCACAAACACATACTTATATAATATATTTACATAAAAACACACACTGTATAGGCATAAAAACATAATTTATCCAATAAATTACACTCAAAGTAATTATAAAGTCTGATTTGATTGGTACCATTAAACATTTTATTTTTATTTATTTCATGTTTTGCTGGCGAAATACATTTTAGGTAGAGACGACTACTCGGTCTTGTTAAATAGTTTTAAACCTCAATTCTGCCAATTCTCCCATCCGCGAAACCGGTTTAATAACTTCACACCTACATCAAAGGTGAGAAGAGGGATGTGAGCGCGCTGTCGCGTCGTATATACTGCACACACACACACACACACACACACATATAATATATATAGTTCATTTATGTCTTCTGACGATGGCAACACATTTTTACGGTTTAAATAAGATACGTTGGCATATTCACGTAACGTTGGCATATTCCTAACCCTTGGCATATTCATAGTCTAACCCTAGGCATAACCCTAACCCTAACCCTATACATATCCACAAATACTTTAACAACATGCACTTATCATGAACTGCATTTAATATGAATGTTACATATGAGACGCATGCACAAACACATACTTATATAATATATTCACATACAAACACATGCTGTATACACATAAAAACATAATATATTCAATAAATTTGTGAATTACACTCAATGTAATTATAAAGTCTGATTTTATTGGTACCATTAAACATTTTATTTCTATATATTTTATGTTTTGCTGGCGAAATATGTTTTAGGCAGAGACGTCTGCTCGGTCTTGTTAATTAGTTTTAAACCTTAACTCTGCCAGTTCCCCCATCCGCGAAACCAATTTAATAACTTCACACCTACATCTAAGGTGAGAAGAGGGATGTGAGCGCGTTGTCTTGTTGTATATACTGCACACACACACACACATATATATATATATTTTATTAGTCTTCTGATGATGGCAACACATTTTTACGTTTTAAGTAACACATGTTGGCATATTCATGAATCAGGACATTTGCACAGTTAACACTATCAGATTATAAGGTACCTACTATCAGGTAATTAAATTAATTTAAGACCATTTAAACCGAGGCATTGCCGCGTCTTTTATTAATTTGTCCCTGTTAAGACATTACAAAAACTATATAAGAAACTTACTATGAATTTCAAAGCACGAATTTGGGCATCTCATTTCATCCTTATGACAATAATATGAAGCACACACATTGTATATAAGATGCGCGCGGACACACACAAACTCTCCACACACACACACACACACACACACACACACACAAAAACCCTTTAAAATATAAAATTAAAATTAACCAGAGCTCCGCCGTCTACGCAAGAATGGACGGGATTCTGGAAACTAAAAAAAAAACAACAGCATTTTGCATGTTCTCGGGGCTAACTGTATGCCCTTACCGAGGATTTATAGGAAGAGAGAGAGAGTTTGTGCTCTGTGCGCTTTAAGCCGAGAGCGCGCGCTAAACTGTTTATGCGCGGCACTGCCCCTCGCGTGAGCAGCGTCGTTACTGTACATACATATCCACAAATACTTTAACAACATGCACTTATCATGAACTGCATTTAATATGAATGTTACATATGAGACACGCGCACAAACACATACTTATATAATATATTCACATACACACACATACTGTATAGACATAAAAACATAATATAATCAGTAAATTTGTGAATTACACTCAAAGTAATTATGAAGTCTGATTTGATTGGTACTATTAAAAATTTTATTTCTATATGGGCCTATTCTATGTTTTGCTGGCGAAATACATTTTAGGCAGAGACGTCTGCTCAGCCTTGTACCCCTCAATTCTGCCAATCCGCCCTGCCAATATTTAACGTTTTAAATAAGATATGTTGGCGTATTCACGAATCCGGACATTCGCATGGTTTTTACCATATTTTGTCCCTGTTAAGACATCACAAAAACTATATAAAAAACGTTTAAAGCATGAATTTGGGCATCTCATTTCATTATCATGAAAATAACACAAAGCACATATGAACACGTTCATTATGAAATATCTGTTGTAAAACAAAATGAAATTCATGTTTGCTTCAGCATTCATAAAGTCCTTCCATGCGCCATCTGGCAGATGTTCAGTGAAGCACAAAACATTTATTTTAAATTCCCGAATGTTGCCTCTGGCAAGTCGCGGCTTGCCGCGCGCTAAATTGCGGCATCACAGGAAAACATGCGCAGTCTTAATGGCGACATCTGTAGCTAAACTTTTTCACATTATCTTCATTGTGACATCATAGAAAATCTATTTATATATAGTTTATGATAATAGGACATAGACTACCATTCAAAAGTTTGGGGTCACTTGCAAATTTCTTTGTTTTTGTTTAGCGATTTATTTTCCACATTCTACAACAATACTGGGGATTTCAAAACTATAAAATAACACATATGGAATTAGGTAATTACGTACCAACAACAACAACAACAACAACAGTTAGTTGTTATTTTAAGACACAAAGGTCAGCCTTTCTGTAATAGTTCTTGCAAGAACAGTATTGTCAAGTGCATTCGCAAAATCCGTCCAGCACCATAATGAAACTGGCTCTCATGAAGGGCATCCCAGGAGGGTGAGACCAAAGCCCAATCCCAATTCTATTTTCTACCCCTTCCCCTACCCCTCGCCCCTTCCCCTTGTCCCTTGAAACAAATGGAAAGGGGAAGGGTTAAATTATTTCCCCTAAAAAATGGGACACCACTACAACACTGTTATACGTCATCATACGTATCCGTTCATTTACATGTACACATATGGCCGTAAGCAAAACAAACAAGGCGTTATCAAATGCTCGGCAAACTGCCGTGCTACTGAACTTTCATATTTGTTTGTAGCATGCAGTAAAGTTTGAATGACATAAAAATATATTTTTGTAATATCGTGCAATCGAGTTTAGAGTTATCAACCTGAAAAATGACCAATTCAAAAGAGATTCAAAGGAGATTAATGCATTTTTTGGACGCCTTCAGCATTCATTTAATGTAGAAAGAAATAAAAAATTAGGAACCATCATGGGGTTAGGAAGTGACCCCAAACTTTTGAACGGTAGTGTATATTTCCAGTAATATTGTTAAATGTCTTTCTGCATCATACTGCACCATGTTCACTACATGCTAGTGGCATGAGCGATATTCAGCAAGTTGTTTCTCTGTCTTGTTTTCTCAATGCATTGCATTTTCCTACAAATTATTTAATTACAGTGGATGACTAAATATTCATAGTTCTACAGGCGATATTATTGGAACAGAATTAGACTCACAAACAGCTAGAAATCCTCAAAAAAGGCAATGCCTGTTCTTGTACACAATTTTTACATGTGGAAAGTGGTGATACTTCCTGACATGTGCACACACAAACACACACACAGCATTGGCCTTCCAGTAGGGTGAACGCAAAAAAGTGGCGCCGCCTATCAGGGAAAGAACAGATGAGGTAGTAAAAAAATGCACGTCCAAGGGACAGGAATCTCATGGCAACTCGCGGCAGTGCGCGAGATTTCAAGAGACGCCATGTCTCAGACCAGTAGGTGGCAGTCATGTTCCAGGTGGCAGTTCTCAGGCGCAGATTAAAACAAACTAATAAGGTAAACGTGTGGAAATCATACTTACTGTAATATTTTTAGTTTTTAATATCATAACTTTATATGGTTTGGTTTTATTGTAAAAAACAAAAAAACAAAAGCTATTAAAAGTCATAACATTAAAATAGCAGCGCTTCAGATTGGTTGCAACGTCGGGTGCGTGCGGGACAGCAGCCTTCATACACATTAGTTAGAAAAAAACACTAGATTGGATTTAGGTCGAGTTTTATTATGTTTGTGTCAATCTTTCTTTTAATATACAGGTCCTTCTCAAAAAATTTGCATATTGTGATAAAGTTCATAATTTTCTGTAATGTACTGATAAACATTAGACTTTTATATATTTTAGATTCATTACACACAACTGACGTAGTTCAAGCCTTTTAATTATTTTAATATTGATGATTTTGGCATACAGCTCATGAAAACCCCAAATTTGGGGTAGTTTGGTAGTTCCCTCTTGGCTCTTGACGAAGGCGGTCGCATCTGCTCTCCCTCCCTTATCTCTCCCCGCTTGCTTCTCTTGTCTGTCTTGTGAATATATTCAGAGACTCTCCTCGCCTTGCTCTTGAAAATTAAAAAGGAATATGGATTTGATCAACTGGTCTCTGAATGCAATTGACACGATCTTCTCGACGAGAAGTGTGGGTTCTGGGGAACCTACTTGTCCTGCTGGGACGTTTGCTGCTGGATACACGATGGACAGTTGGGAGAAGTGGCGCATTGTGTGCCTGGCCGCACTGTCTCTGGAGGATGTTGAAGATATCTACCTATTCGGAACTCTGATAACTGGGATTCTGCTGATTGGATTAGGTGGGATACTTGGATATCGAAAAATCTTAAAAGCAGTCAGTCTCAACCCCAAGAGACTGGCTGGCTGGGAAATAGTGGTGACGAGAGCTGTCGGTAATCAGACTGTGGTTCTGGACCGCAAATTGGATAACATCTTGGAGAGACTAGCAGCTATGCAACGTGATTTGGACAGACCTGCAGACCAGTGATGGACATTAAATATCTGTGAAATTGGCAGATATTGTTCGAAACCTGGAAAATATGATTTTCTTTTTCGGCTGCCCCTTTTTTCTTCCAGCTACTGCATTCAAGGCCGTGGCTGGAGTCATAACAAACTCCCCGAAGACCAAGATAACGAGCGCTCTGGAATCCTACTCCCTCCCCCTTCAAGGACACCTGGCGCAGACTATTACGGGATGTTACAGGCTTACAAACTGATACGCACGCACACACATAACAGCTACAGATAGACACTCTACCTTCCCCATATCCAACGCCTTCGTGTGCTTATTCCCTTCAGTGTGGGCAGGCGGAATCGGGACCAGCGCTCTCTAGCTGCAGGGACTGGAGCTGTTTGCCTACATTGGACATTTCCTATCCCCTGTACCCTAATCGTTGCAATGTTTATGTCTTGTGTTTACATGTTTTTATGTGCTTGTTGCTGAGGTATTTTTGTACCCCTGATCGCACACTGCCCTTTTCGAAGGACAGTCTGGGAGGGGATTTTTTACCCTCGTATCCTAATGTATCTATTTCTTATCTTCTATGATGGCGCTGTTTAGGCGGCTGCCGTCGCGACTCTGTGGTCGCACAAAATCATTTCACTGCATATTGTACTCTGTATGATTGTGTATGTGAGAAATAAAATTTGAATTTGAAATTTCTATCTCAAAAAATTAGCAGATCATGAAAAGGTTCCCTAAACGAGCTATTAACCTAATCATCTGAATCAACTAATTAACTCTAAACACCTGAACCTTTTAAAAACTCCCAGCCTGGTTCATTACTCAAAACTGCAATCATGGGTAAGACTGCCGACCTGACTGCTGTCCAGAAGGCCATCATTAACACCCTCAAGCAAGAGGGTGAGACACAGAAAGAAATTTCTGAGCAAATAGGCTGTTCCCAGAGTGCTGTATCAAGGCACCTCAGTGGGAAGTCTGTGGGAAGGAAAAAGTGCAGCAGAAAACGCTGCACAACGAGAAGAGGTGACCGGACCCTGAGGAAGATTGTGGAGAAGGACCGATTCCAGACCTTGGGGGACCTGTGGAAGCAGTGGACTGAGTCTGGCGTAGAAACATCCAGAGCCACCGTGTACAGGCGTGTGCAGGAAATGGGCTACAGGTGCCGCATTCCCCAGGTCAAGCCACTTTTGAACCAGAAACAGCGGCAGAAGCGCCTGACCTGGGCTACAGAGAAGCAGCACTGGACTGTTGCTCAGTGGTCCAAAGTACTTTTTTCGGATGAAAGCAAAATTTACATGTCATTCGGAAATCAAGGTGCCTGAAGTCCAGTGTCAAGTACCCACAGTCAGTTATGGTCTGGGGTGCCATGTCAGCTGCTGGTGTTGGTCCACTGTGTTTTATCAAGGGCAGGGTCAATGCAGCTAGCTATCAGGAGATTTTGGAGCACTTCATGCTTCCATCTGCTGAAAAGCTTTATGGAGATGAAGATTTCATTTTTCAGCACGACCTGGCACCTGCTCACAGTGCCAACACCACTGGTAAATGGTTTACTGACTATGGTATTACTCTGCTCAATTGGCCTGCCAACTCTTCTGACCTAAACCCCATAGAGAATCTGTGGGATATTATGAAGAGAAAGTTGAGAGACGCAAGACCCAACATGAGCTTAAGGCCGCTATCGAAGCATCCTGGGCCTCCATAACACCTCAGCACCTGTCTCTGCTAGCCAGTTAACTAGGCCTCTTGGTTAGCTAGTTTAGTGTCTCTGTTAATTTATGTTGTAAATTTATGTTGCATGTAGCACCTTGGTCCTGGAGGAACGTTGTTTCGTTTCACTGTGTACTAACTGTATATGGTTGTAATGACAATAAAGCCTACTTGAACTTGAGCAGTGCCACAGGCTGATTGCCTCCATGCCACGCCGCATTGAAGCAGTCATTTCTGCAAAAGGATTCCCGACCAAGTATTGAGTGCATTACTGAACATAATTATTTGAAGGTTGACTTTTTTTGTATTAAAAACACTTTTCTTTTATTGGTCGGATGAAATATCCTATTTTTTTGAGATAGGAATTTTGGGTTTTCATGAGCTGTATGCCAAAATCATCAATATTAAAACAATTAAAAGGCTTGAACTACTTCAGTTGTGTGTACTGAATCTGAAATATATAGAAGTCTAATGTTTATCAGTACATTACAGAAAATAATGAACTTTATCACAATATGCTAATTTTTTGGGAAAGACCTGTATATGAATATATTTAAATATATGGCCTAGATCGGGGGTCGCCAACCTGCAGCTCCAGAGCCGTGCTCCTATGGTGATATATTTTTAGACTGATATTGTAAGTTTAAAATAAAACGTGTTAATTTTTGTGCTCAAAATACCCCCAACCGTCAACAAATTATTTTGCTGAATCCATCGTCCACCCCCCACGGTGGAACGAAGTGTCCAAAACCAAGCCCGCTGCCATGCTTTCTTGGCCGAAAAAAATGTTTTTCATCCAAATTAATTTGCAAAACAGGAGCCTCCTCATCAATAGTTTTGATACACTGATCTGTTTTGATCTGATTTAATATTGTACCTTGATTGCTTCACAGCATTAATATACTAGACTGCATGATGTTTGTTAGTGCATTAAATTGTGGGAAGGTTTAGTATGCTCTTGACTCAATCTCTTCAAGCCATCTCTTCCCCCAATGAGGTGCGAAATATAATTTACATGTAAAAACCGGTTCGACCGGTGCTCAGGCGATCTGTGATAACTCTCCACCATTTTCATAATCTTGTCATTAGTTAGTTTAATCAGTTTAATATGCTATTATCCAACTAAAAGAGCAAGCTGAAGATGCTTTTTTACTTATATTTCTATTTAATACAATTAGACCACGTTTTTATTACTGTAAGGTTTTTATTGAGTGGTTACATAGGCAAAAATACAGATTAAGACGGATTACATTTTTATTTTTGTTTTTTTACATCTACTACATTCCGGTATGTCCACCCTGATTCGTAACCACGACTGTAAGAACTTTTAAGTCTATTTATGTAGTTGTTACATATAGTATCTTTTAGTTCTTCAAACCAGAACTTTTCTATGGCAGCAATAAAATCGGTCTTTGTAGTTGGTTTTGCTGTTTTTCTAATATAGTCTTTTATTGCATGCCATACCATCTCAATGGGATTCATATCAGGGGATTCAGCTGGAGTCTTGACCCAGTTAATGCCCTCTGTGGCAATGACCTTTCTTGCAGCAGTGTGCTTCAGGTCATTGTCTAGAATGGGAGTCTCCAAAAGAGTCGACATCCATGCGGGAAAGCCGTCTGTGGAGGTGCCCCTATCTGTTGTCGGCGGCCAAGACTGGTGTGCTTTTTCTTTCAAACGCTCCTCCAACCAGCCAACCCTTGCCTCCAAATTCAGAAGCTTTCTTGTCAAAGTCGTTAACTCCTGCTTCAAAACTTTCACTACGCTGGGACACTGGTTTTTAATTAGTACAGCCTTAAAAAAAACAATTTTAAGAGTAATTTAATACCTTTATTACAACATGGACATGTACAGTACATGAGTATTTATCAGTGTAATAATAAAAAACAATTACTGTAAATACTGATTTCTTTTTTACAAGCCGAGTTGCTGCCTGGGCACGGCTTGTTCTTCTTTCCAGATTTCTGTAGAAAGGTTAAAACATAAGGACAACACAAACTTTATAAGAAATGGTGTAAATAAAAATGCATTCTTACCCTTTGCTTTTTGGTAGCGCAAACTGTGACTTTCTTAGAATGTCTTCACCTCCATGTGTGTGTGAGATTAAATTCAGCAACCAATGTGTAATACCAATTTTACGCGAACTGCAAATGCATACACTGTAGTTAGGCTAGTTTAATACAGCATTTTATATCTTAGGACCTCCCCTCCTAAAGACAGTGTGAATGTCTTGGTATTAACTGCATTTACAAAAAAGAAAACCTGGATCACCAGTTCGAACGACTGTGAAATAGTTAGGACAACTACAGTATCACTATGAGCACTTGTAATTATCCTTGTAGTTATCAAAGTCACTGTATCAAAACCATTTGTACTTAGTGTGGATAGAATCTAATGGTATTTGTATTGGGCGTTAATATGTGCTAAACATGAGGCTAAAAGCTAATAAAAATGCAAATAGGGCTACAGAAACTTTCTTTAAATACAAAAAAAACATTGTTTGTTGTATTTAAAAATAATTTAATACTGTACTATAGCAAACATCGACATGACACTATTTATATGTAAAAATAGTCATTTAGTTATTAAAGTCATTTTAGTCATTTAAAGTCATTATAATGCATGATTTGTCAACACTAGTTGTGAGATCTCAAAATAAAGTTAATATTGACTTTTTAATATTGTTATTATACTTATGCAATATAAAGATTAAGTCATATGCCAAGCAAGCATTTTTATTAACAATAGATTTACTAACCCTGCACAAATGTGCCAGGTCTCACAGGTAATGGGTGGTTGCGCAGAGGTGAATAACACCTCGGGACTTGCACCAGAAAATAAAAAAGTAAAGTAATTCTAAATAAAATAAAAAAAAATAAAATAAAATAAAAACGTCAGTAATTCTAGTGTTAATACATTCATTTATACATATATATATATATATATATATATATATATATATATATAGCATTAATCGGTTTCCGTTTTGAGTAAAGTTTCGCTGTATTCACCTGTCCTCACACAACTGTTTCCTTCACAGATGAGATGAAACACTGTATGCCAACATTAATGTGGTGTGTATGTTTGAAAACATTGTTACAACAACAACAACAACAAATATTATTATCATATATAGATATTTGATTTATTTCACATCAGTCCGTCACATAAAACAGACTTAGGATTTACTGCAACAGTTTTGGAAAAGCAAGTAAAGAATGTCTATTCACTGTTGTCCTTCAGTGTCTTGAAAAGCACCTGGTGAAGTTGGAATTGTTCAGCCCCCCTAAAAAATTTTGCAATTAGCTCCACGAACTCAAAAATGTATTATCGTCTCTTTCCCCTTTACATTTGATCCATCACGTCTTTCTGCGCATTTTTCAATCAGTTCAGCAGACAGCAGCAGCGCAGAGTGAGAAACAGAGATCAAGCTGTGTGTTTATGGATAGATTGATAGATTTACATCTGTTCAGTTCTTCACTATAAATACAGTTGATAACATATCATAAGGGAGTAATCGGTTTTCATTTTGATTAAAGTTTCGCTGCATTGACCGGTCCTCACACAACTGTTTCCTCCAGAGATGAGATGAAACTGTTACAACAACAATAATATTATATATAGATATTTGATTTATTTCACATTAGTCCGTCACATAAAACCTGCGTGGCTCCGCTTCCGAAAATGCACGCGACTTTGGCAGAACCCAAAGAAGAAACGTGGTGTAAAATTCTGAACAAATAGACAAATATATAAGAACTGAGTCTATTTGTTCAGAATTTATTGTAGCTGTTTTTACACAATCACTAAGTACATATACTGTACATTGCAGACTTTGAATGATTATACATATAATGTGCTCTGGCAGAGTTCTTCCATGTGCCAACTGGTGGAAATTCTGTGAAGTACAACACTTGGATGAAAATTGCAAGGCCCGCACTCGCAGAATAGCGCGGCAGTCAGAGGGAGGAATTGCGTCATGCCTCCACAGATGCCGCAGAAAAAAACGCTCGTTTTTTAAATCTGTAGGAGCAACACAGGCGACATTGGTGGACCAACGTTGGGTCACCAGCAGTATCTACTGAGTTAGATATACAGTTCTTTCAATGTTATTTATGTACTATTCACTCACTCACTCATCGTCTATACCGCTGTATCCTTGGTCACGGGGACCTGCAGCCTATCCCAGGAGGCTTAGGGCACAAGGCAGGGTACACCCTGGACAGGGTGCCAATCTATCACAGGGCGCACACACAAACACTACGGGCAATTCAGAAACGCATATCTTTGGCCTGTGGGAGGAAACCGGAGTACCTAGAGAAAACCCACCACGCACGGGGAGAACATGTACACTTCATGCACACAGAGACAGGAATTGAGCCTGGCCGGGAAACGAACCCGGACCCTGGAGGTGCAAGGTGACAGTGCTAACCACTTCACCAATGTGCCGCTGTGCCCCAGCTTCACAAAAATAAAAATGTGTCTAGATAATAATTAGATGAATGAATGATGAATGAAATGTCTCTGACAGCGACGGTGGCAAGGAAAAACTCCCTTAGATGGCAATAGGAAGAAACCTTGAGAGGAACCAGACAAAATCAGGGAACCCATCCTCATGGGTGAGGGATTTATTTCTAATTTTACTAAATATTTGATATGAATATGGCACAATCATTAATAATGAATTTATGTCAGCATGATCTTTATAAGTGTCCTTGTGTACTTAGTTCTACATAATGTTTTTAACCTTGATTGTATTTTTCTTCTTTTTTGTTTTTCCTTTCTTGGCCTAGGTTCGATGTTTACGTCGTAGTATAAAATTGAGTGTATGGCCATTCATGTCTGGATTTCATTGCGCCAGGCTGACTAATTTACGTGTGCACGCAAAATAAAACTATTTTCTCGAGCTGAACCCTGGCTCTAAGTCTCCTGATTCCTTGATCATCTAATGCTCTGGTCAGGATTTTATTTTTATTTACAACATGGATTATGTACTAGATTGGTAAGCAGCCCTAATATGAGCTCCTGATGTGATGGCATCATTGAGAGAGTCTGCTGCACAAAGCTAAAGCAATACAAGTTAATCTTCAATTTCCAACCTTGCTATTATCTTTAAAGGGGTCATACAGCACTACATGCACTATTTTAAGCTGTTTGGACTGAACTGTGTGTTAGGAGAGTGCGTACACAACCACTCTACGATGATAAAGAGCCGCCCAGTGGTTTTCTTTTCGTTTATTACAGTAACATCCCCCTTCTGAAATCAGGCCAATCACAAATGCCTGTCGATGTGACGCCAAACCGACAGAGGCCGCTCCTACACAAGTTGATTGACACTGGTGTTTTAGCAAAGACACGCCCCGAGTGAGAAGAAGCTGTCGGCCATTGTTTTTCGCCGCTGGAGCAAAATGGCGCCTAAGCGAGTGTTGTGTACAGTTGTTGGGTGTAATAGCGAACACAGCAGTCGTCATTCACTACCTAGGGTTAGTGACCTAGGGTAGGCCTACCTACCTAGGGTTAGGTATCTGAGCCACTGAGAACGCAGTGGCTGAATTTAGTTTTTATAGCTAACGTCCCCGCTGATTTACCTAAATGCGTTCATGTTTGCGATAATCATTTTTCACCAGACTGCTTTATAAACGCTGGTCAATATAAAGCAGGTTTTACTAGGAAGCTGCTCCTAAAAATGGATCTGGGTGATTCCATCTCAAATCAACCAGAGGGTTCCACCACATGATCACAGATTTTGCAGATTTTTTTTTTACCAATTGTTGATATTGCCATGAAAATAAAAACCCCAAATTTTTTTGTCCCAACTCCCACTCGTTAAAAAATGGCAGCCATCTCAATTTTTGGCCTCAAAGTGCTTTTAGACTTGCCACGCCCCTTTTTGAAATCCTCTTTTCCTTGATAACTCGCTTGCTCTATGTCATATGGAGATGAAATATTTATGTAAGTTTTTATGTAGATTCAGATTCTGCAATCGGAATTTGGCTATCTGCTGTGGTTATGGAGATATTTCTGAATAAACATTTTTTGGGGGTACCCCTTTTCGACCCCCCAGAACCCAAGGTCTGCATGTATATATGTCACTCAAAAAAATAGGGGTTACTTCACATCACCTTATCTTGAAAATAAATAAAAACCAGGGGTGTGTTATGCCCTGTTTTATATAAATCATCAAAAATTAATTGTCCAGGTTTTGCAAATGTTTTACGATTTGATACACATTTTATATACAGAGAATGTACATGGATCTACACAATAGGCCTTATCTACCAGTAAATGTGTCATTTTATGGTGGTACATGTAAGATACATGTATCACTGTCAAACAGTATCCTGTAACTGAACCATTCAGGTTCATACTGATCAGAAAGTTGAATTATCTCAACTCCATGAGTGACCTCGCACTCAAGGAACTTGGTAATTGCATCATCTTTTTCTTGGTGCTAATTAAGTGCAGAAAAACAAAAGCAGGTGAGTGTGTTTCATTTATGTTAATTTATTAACTGAAGCTTTCCAATGTAGTTTGTTATCTTAATCACAATCTGATTACAAAGACCTGATGGCAAAGCTTGTCTGTTCTTTGGATTCTCGTGACTATATGTTGCACAGGTGGCATTTTTACAAACCAATTCTGGTTCATCTGTTTCATTCAACGATCCGCTTTCGCCTTTCTTATTCTCCGCCGCCGCCAAGCTTTTTCCGCCATAAGCGTTTGGAAACAAAGGCACTGCATATGCGTGTTTTACCCATATTCTATCGCGATATTTTATTTTCTTATCATTGCCTAACATTGTACCGGTATTACCGTGGAAGGTATAATCTGGCCCAGCCCTAATCTTGATGGTATATTTGAAAATGCTGATTTGGACCCAGATGACACTGTTCAGTTCAAGCAGTGGATTTCATTATGAGACTTTGTGAAAAATGTGACCCCTGCACAGCTCATCACTATACAGCCAAGGCCCAAGCTGCTTATTTAAAAAAACTGAAAAAGAAACTTCCCATTGGAAAGGAGGCTGTTATCCTCATGGATTTTGCTGAATGTTATTTTTTATTTGTCAGGATGCTGTTCAAGGTTTTCATTGGGATACATCCTAGGTGATTCTGCATCCTTTCGTGGTTTACTATAAGAATTTGAGGTAACTTTTACTTTGAAAGCAGCAGATTTTATGAGTATGCATTAAGTATTTTACAGATATTGCAGTACATTTCTGTGTCAAATCATTTAATGTCGCAAAACCTGGACAATAAATTTTTGATGATTTCTATAAAACAGGGCATAACACACCCCTGGTTTTTATTTATTTTCAAGATGAGGTGATGTGAAGTAACCCCTATTTTTTTGAGTAACATATATACATGCAGACCTTGGGTTCTGGGGGGTCGAAAAGGGGTACCCCCCAAAAATGGTTTTTCAGAAATATCTCCATAACCACAGCAGATAGCCGAATTCCGATTGCAGAATCTGAATCTACATAAAAACTTACATAAATATACCCAGTTTCATCTCCATATGACATAGAGCAAGCGAGTTATTAAGGAAAAGAGGATTTCAAAAAGGGGCGTGGCATGTCTAAAAGCACTTTGAGGCCAAAAATTGAGATGGCTGCCATTTTTCAACGAGTGGGAGTTGGGACAGAAAAATTGGGGTTTTTTATTTTTATGGCAATATCAACAATTGGTGAAAAAAATCAGCAAAATCTGAGAGGTGATGGTGGAAAATTTCTCTTTCATTGGTTGATTTGAGATGGAATTACTCATCTGTACTAACGCTTCGTGTTCCTGCTTCATCTTCACCAGGCTCGGTAAGTGTAATTTATTTTACTATGACTCTTTGCAGATCGCCTTTTCTAATAATCACGATGAATGCGGAGTGTAAGTTAACTTATACTCTCATAGAACATGGTTATGGCTTCTTCTCTATGTATATCCGTCTCTATATAATCCCTAATCGCCCGTTTATAATAAACAATGCATTAAGGTGATTGTCTAGTTGCAAACTGTGTACGTAGTCGGAAAACTATATTATGCTTACCTTTGTAACGTTAGATGGTTTATAACGATGTCTGTCGAAGATTAAGAAGTCATGTAAACACATCAGTAAACACATCGCGTCCGTATCTCTCTCGGTAAGTTTCTCCGCTTTATGTTGTTGTTGCTCGCGGCAGCGTAACAGCCCGTTAATTCATGCCCATGCAGTGATGAGAGACAAATCAAGTCGATGCATGTCTATTCTTTTAATTTCTGCGTTGTCAGGCAATATTACAAACTTCCGCGTAGGTTCCGTACTTAAATCAAACCAAAAACGACTGAAGAAAACAGGCTCAGGCTCTATATTACAGCGTTTTCCAGTTTGGACTGCATTACCCACAAAGCACTCCCGCACTGGACTACACTTCCGTGGCTATACCCCACGTGTCACGCCCCACAGAACTGGGAGACTGGCTCAGGGGGGCGGGCTCAGCAGAGGTCATGAGCATTTAAATTAGCATGTACTGAAACAGGTTGCTGAGAACAGAGCTAGTTTTTACCAGGTAAAAGTAGTGTTTTTTTTACACAATCCTTTTGAATTTTTAATTAACGTATAATACAAACTTTTCATTAGGACCCTAAAGATCATACCAACATTTAATGAAAAATATAATGTGTAGGACCTTTAACAGCTCCCGAATGTTTTTTCCTGACCAGAAAAATCACTCTTTAACTGATACCTTCAATGCTTTCAAGTTTTAATATAATTTTCTCAAAAGTGAAGACAGTCAACTTCACGAATATCAAATGGCCACCGTGAAAAAACTATAAATATAAAAATAAATAATACAAAAAAATTACAGATTGTGAAGTGGATGCACCATGACACAGAACTATTTAACTTACATAACTTATTTTAAAGCTTTTCTCATTACAAACTTTACCATACGTTACAAAGGCATGATAATCGAAATATAAACAAACATACCGTGTGCCTTCCAATCAGGATTCAGGAGACATTAAGAGATACATTTTAAACAACACTTTTCTTCATATTGCACTCTCAACACACTGGCAAACTCATGTCTTTTCTGTGTACACACAGCAAATTAAAAAACACATGACTGATCAGTATAGCGCTACTCCTGTAGGTAGTACAATTTCCATATTATCATATAAATCAAATGAACAATTCCAAATACGAAGTTAAATATTACACACCATTTATAACAAACAAAAGGTATTTCAAAATGTGACCAAAAATATTCAGAACAAAAATACTCTTTATCTGTGACAGCTACATTATCTATTGAAACCAATGGTGGGCCAAACTATCTATGGCCCCACCAACAGGGAATAAGATAATGTTGGGCCAACCCCTGATGCCAACATGGGTCCAATGCATGAACTGCTGTTTGCCCAACTTTCACCTGATGTCGAAGCATTGACAAAAGGTTACCAAAATTTTCCTGACGTTGGGCCAACAGAGCAGTGCTCTCTGGGATTAGGTCATGAAGCCATTATCAACAAGTGTAAAAAAAATGATGCACCACCCTCCAAAACAAACAAAGAAACGAGAGGAAATGTTATGGGGAACCCTGCCAAGAGACCTATAGCCATATTAAAAGGAATTGCAGGAACAACTGCCAAATACTGGACACATACTGGACACGCCCATCATGTGGACACAATCTCTGGTATTCTTCACATATCTGGGCCATGGGGTAAGAGGAAAAGGTGGGAACACTTTCACACAAAACACAAACATCCAGCTTCACCTCAATCACCCCAACCTATGTAGCAAAACAGACTCATGCTATGGATCTGCTTCTCTTCAGTTGGGACTGGGGCTCTGGACAGGATAAAGAGAAACATGGATCACTTTAAATACTATTCAGTTTGAGTACAAAACCCGACCAAAACCATACCAAAGAGAAACAGGGTCGCAGGCTAGACACTCAATTTGGGGAATGTGATAGATTTACAAACAAAACATATAACATAAACTAATATGATATAGGGCTGCAACTAACGATTATTTTGATAATCGATTAGTTGGGCGATTATTATTGTTATTATTATTATTATTATTTTCGATTAATCTGATAAAAACTTCTTTACTTTATGTTTTGCCTACAACTATATAAAACCATAAATCAGGGTATTATTTATGTATTAAACTTTAAAAAATGCAAAAACCACATACAGAGTTTAATGATCTTTAATTTTGACATTTAAACTGTATTTTATGGAAATCAACATTTGTTTTGTTTTTAACAATAATTGCAGATGGCAAGTTGACGTTTAAAAGTTTGGGGTCACTTTCTAACTCCATGATGGTTCCTGATGTTTATTTCTTTCTACATTGTAAAGGAATGCTGAAGGTGTCCAAAAAATGCATTAATCTCCTTTGAACAGTTAATGGTGAGATGTTTCTGCTACTTCTGCTCTGTAAAGACTTCATAACGCCTCTAATCTGAGGGGCTGTTAATTGGTCATTTTTCAGGCTGATAACTTTAAATGAACTTCTCGTCTGCGGCAGCGGTAGGTTTTGGTCTCGCCCTCCTGGGACAAATTACGCGCGCACACACTCTCTGCTCCACACAGAAACTCTGCTCTGTTGCGATTCTTTTTAAAGGTAAAGTTCAGGCTCATTTGTTTGTTTCTTTTACTTTACAGCAGTAATTTCATTAGTTTGCGCTCACACGAGTGTCATTAGCGATGTTTCTTGCTAACTTTTTCCGACAAAACAGTGTTGCGGGAGAGAAAGGTTGATTTATGACACCTGTTTACGGAAGTATAGTCCAGTGCAGGAGATGCATTGTGGGTAATGCAGTCCGGTGTGTGTGAACGTAATTGCGAGAAATAGACTAGGATATAGAGCGTGAGTTTTGTTCTTCAGTAGTTTTTTTGGATTTAAGTGCAGGGTCCACCCGAAAGTTTGTAATATAACCTGACAATGCAGAAAATAAAAGAACGGGAAAAGAATCTCATCATTACATGAGCATAAATTAACGGGCTGTTACACTGTCGCGAGCAACATATTTTTATATCGTGAGCTTTTATACTTCCTTGCAGACAGACACTGGAGGAAACACAGACTGAGACCTCCGACAGTAGCACAAGACCAGCTGACAACAAAAGGAAGAGGAAAAACCTGACATGCAGAAGCAGGAGACTCTTGTTGCCTGGTTGAAATCTCACATTTAGATAAAGGAGCGCTGACTACAGATACAGAGGAAGGAACATCAAGAGATCCAATAGGATGCAGATAATGATGACAGACTGTTAAAAGTCATGGTGCCATTGTCTTTATTACAGTAACACACACCCTCTTGCTATACAAGTAGAAGTAAATATAGAAATAAGCTACATTTTAATTTTTACATTTTTCTTGTATTTGGCATCTACTTTTTTGTCACAACACTTACTTAAATGATATTTTACTTGAATATTTTTTAGTAAAACATTTTATTAATGTTGCATGAATGCACACACACTCACACCTTGCTGAACACACACACATACAAACACAAATTAAAAGCTTTAGAGGAGAACCATTGGCCCAGTTGTGATCATGTTACTCTCAGTGTCTGTCCGCAAAGAAGTAGCACATGTGTGACACATGATACTCGAGGATACTCGGTACTCGTTTATCAAGATAGTTCGTCCTGCAGAACGCTCGCAAACTGTGTTAGTTGCTACGCTGATAGATGCGTCAGTAGGCATGTTGTTTAGAGCACCGTTGTTTTTGTCACAAATGTAAACAGATCCACATTAACAAGTGTCTCATTTAGTTCATAACTTGCGATTTCTTCTTTTATCTTCTTTTGGACAGAAGACAAACCAACTACCGCCACCTACTGTTTCTGGTTGTGTAAATACGCACGTGTGCCTGGAATCAGAACAGTTGTTATAATGTGCACGCAAACCTGCGGGGGGACGGGCAGGAGGAGAAATCATGCTCAGGAACAGAACGGAACAATAGTTTCCAGTGAGAAAACGCCCAAAGATTATAATCACCAAGCACTATTCACTCTCACACGCACATTAATTATTGGACACCTTATTATTATTAAATTATTCCCTCACACGAGCCTATTTCAGAACAGCAGTTTTTAGACAAGCGCGTGGTATCAAATGAAGGACTGGAAAATGACAATTACTTAAAAATGCAACTACTATGATTTAATATGTTTTCCAATGTGATATCTTTAATAAGATTTATACACTTTAAGCATATGGTTGTGTAAAAGTACTAACGTACATGACAGTGATTAATGTATTTATAGATAATAATTAGATTATACTTTAGTATGTCTTTATAGTAGTTTATAGCAATGTTTACTGTTACAAACACATGAGTAATATACCATGAATATACAGTCATGGCCAAAAGTTTTGAGAATTACATAAATATTGGAAATTGGAAGAGTTGCTGCTTAAGTTTTTATAATAGTAATTTGCATATACTCCAGAATGTTATTTACATTTACATTTGGGCATTTGGCAGACACTCTTATCCAGAGCGACTTACATTTTTATCTCATTACACATCTGAGCAGTTGAGGGTTAAGGGCCGCGCTCAAGGGCCCAACAGTGGCAACTTGGTGGTTGTGGGGTTTGAACCTGGGATCTTCCGAACCGTAGTCCAATGCCTTATCCCAAAAAACCCTTTCCACTGCATTTCATTGCTGTCATTAAAGGACCTGCTGAGATCATTTCAGTAATCGTCTTGTTAACTCTAATCACAGCAGTAACACGCTGGTGTGGTTTTGTCCAAGTCCAGTTAGTAAGTAAGAATCTATACAATGTTTGATTAATGAAGATAAACTTCTCTACTACTGTAGTGTGAATGTGCTACCAGGACACTACAGGGTCAGGACCGTTTGCAGATGCAGAGTGCACTCTCTCTATCCTATAACATGTTTTACTGCCACTGAAACACATCCAGCAGCTGTAATGTGATGCGCGTGTCCGCTGTGTGTCGGACACGCGCACAGAGAGACCGGCGGAGAGAGAACTGTTACTGTATCAGTCCGAACTGAGACTCTGAGAACAAGATGAGGCTAAAGTTAGCATGAACAAGGATGAAGCCGAGAAGGTAAATTTGACACACTAGAAAATGTTGGAGAAGATAAAAAAAAGAAGATATTCTAGTGAATTTTTCATTTGTCTTCTTCAAAATGAAGGACATGCTAGTGTTTTGGGAAAATGTAAGAGATACAATGAAAATTAAATTAGTTTACTGTCAAAAAATTTAGGATAATCCCGTATAGTTTGCCATTGCATTTTGGATGTGCATCTCTGTATTGTTAATACCTGTTTGGGTAATTTTTTAATAAATGTTATTATTAGTTATTATTGCTATGTGCAACATTTTTACTATCATTAATGTGCTGTATAAAAGAATTAAAATGTATCAGTTTGAATAGTAGCATACTCTCCTAACATACTTATAATTTAGCGAGTGTATATAGCAAGTAAGGGATAGGCAAATATTAAAAATATAGTGATTGCTGAATAATTAATACATATCCATTAATCAGTCAGAGCGCTCAATACACTGGAAAATTCTGTTCTAAAGTTCAATTGACATTAAAATCACTACCATTTAAAAAAAAAAAAAACAATGAAAAAAAATTAAATAAAACGAATTCTCAATTCAAAAGTCGATTTAATAATACAATTAAAAAGTTAAATATTTCCATTTAATTTTTAAAGTGTAAAATTAATCTGGGCCAGGACAATTTCACTTTTACTGTAGCCTATAGTTGGGTACCTGCTCGGTATGGTATAGTACATATTCGCTTGGCCAGAATGGTTTAAGCCACCAAAAAACGTTTTATTAACAAACTGCGCAGCTTTCGCCAACGTGAACACTCCCGTTAGTAACGAGGCGAATAAGGAGCTAACATCAGCCGCAGAGTGAGACGCTGCGCAATAAGAAGCCAAACGAATCGGAAGCTGAGAATAAGGAGCTAACTTCAGCCTCGTGAGAACAAGCCGAGAGATACGGAGCTTTATATTAGAGGTTACACAAAGTCACACAAAGATACATAAAGTCACACAAAGTCACACAAAGATACATAAAGTCACACAAAGTCACATAAAGATCGCTGTAAGTGTAAGTGAGTAAGGAGGGAATGTATTTACCTTCTGCTGATGAAGATAATGACGATATAAACTAACGCGCGCGGGGATGAAGCGCATTAAAGGCAGAAGAGAAGGAGAGTAAAAGGCGATCCCGCCTCCAGCGTCTGATTGGCTGGGAGGGACCAAACTCCTGTCTCTGATTGGCTGTGACTGTAGTAGAGATAAAATACTGTTTTTTATTACTTAAAGCAATGTAAAATAGAAAACTGTGGCCTTAATTAACGTAAAAATACACATTAATAACAGTAAAGGAAGAAACAAAGGACAACTGATGAATTAATAATACAAGAATACAACACAAAGGACAAAGATGCAAGAGGACAAAACAGTGGGAGACACAAAAAAAGTCATAGAATTGTAAAGGTTTATTGTTCCTTTGATTAAATCTAATTAGTTTTTTAATTTTAAGAAGTGAGTGCTTTTCTATAATAAACAGGGAGAAATAAATCTGTACCTTATGAAATCTTTGTTCATAAATGAAACATTTTGCATTTAAGAAAAAATAAATAACTACATGTTTAGGAGGTTTATTTTCTGAATTTTCATTCTTTTCTCACTCTATGATTAATTTTAAATGTGTGTGATGTTTGTTGATTCATTGTAGGGAATATTTCATTCTTAGTGTGTTTCATCATATTCTGTGTGCGTGTGAACAATTCAATTTAATTCAATTTTATTTGTATAGCGCTTTTAGCAATTTTCATTGCCGCAAAGCAGCTTTACACAATCAAAAGAATTATTTAAGTTTGTATGAAATGTGAATTTGTATAAATCAAAATGGTCAGTTTGTCCCTGGTGAGCAAGCCGAGGGCGACAGTGGCAAGGAAAAACTCCCTGAGATGGTAATAGGAAGAAACCTTGAGAGGAACCAGACTCAACAGGGAACCCATCCTCATCTGGGTGAAACAGAAAGCAGTAAATGATCTGCATTTATACAGTGTGTAGGGTGGGAGGCAGTTCAGCTATAATAGCTGATGTTAATTGATGTTAATATGGAGTCCAGGTAGTTATTGAAGACCCAGGTAGACTTGTAAGAAGTTCCAGTCATGAACTATTGAACTGTCAAGTCCCCAGAGTTGCCAACACCATCTTCTAGGTACAGAGAATCAGAACCAGAACCATTTTCTAGGTAGAGAGAATCATCCCCAGACACCAGACGCATCCCAGAGAGACACACGGGGCATCCATGTGACAAGATCTTCAACCAGAAGCGGGGCACCAGGATGGGTCAGACAGGTCCGGAGGGCAGAGGGAGTCTGGATCACTGGCAGCTCAGGAACGACATGTGTAGCTCGACAGAGAGAGAGAGAAAAAGTGAAAGGGGGGACAGGAGGAGAGAGGAAAGAGAAAGAGGGGGGAAAGAGAAGAAGAGGAGAGATGGCAGTTAGGTATGGTCACAGTCACACAATGTATAATGTGAATGTATATTAACTGTAGAGTGCAAGCAGAGACTCCGGCAGGACTAACTATGACATCATAACTAAAAGGGAGAGCCAGAAGGAAACACAAACATGAGGGCTTCCTGACATGTAAAGCAACCAATCACCTCACCGTCAGCAAACCTGAGTGATCAATGAGAGTGAGGAAGACAGCATCCAAACATACCAGTTCACCATAATACTCTACGTCCATGAGTCCCCCAGATCTGCTCCTTTACCTATGGCAAATCTATTTATAAAAATGCTTGGCTAAATAAATAGGTTTTTAGCCTGGACTTAAACACTGAGACTGTGTCTGAGTCCCGAACACTATTTGGAAGACTATTCCATAACTTTGGGGCTTTGTAAGAAAAAGCTCCGCCCCCCAGCTGTATTTTTCATAATACGCGTACTGACAAGCAGCCTGCATCCTTTGATCGAAGTAGGCGTGGCGGATCGTAAGACACTAGCAGTTCGCTCAGGTACTGCGGCGCGAGACCATTTAATGCTTTATATGTCAAAAATAGTATTTTAAAATCAATGCGAAATTTCACAGGGAGCCAATGGAGTGAAGATAAGATAGGTGTGATGTGCTCATATCTTCTGGTTCTAGTGAGGACTCTCGCTGCTGCATTCTGGACTAGCTGAAGCTTATTTATGCATCTAGCTGAACAACCAGACAGTAAGGCATTACAATAGTCCAACGTAGAGGTAATAAAAGCATGAACTAGTTTTTCTGCATCGTTTAGCGACAATAAATTTTTTATCCTGGCAATATTTCTGAGGTGAAAGAATGCTATCCTGGTAATATTATCTACATGAGCTTCAAATGAAAGGCTGGAACAGTGTTCCCTTTCAAAGGCTACACTCGATGCTGCGTGAAAACGCTATGGGAATATCTTTTCATGTTGCCGGTTGTGAAGCATGTGTGTACCAAACACGCCAAATTTTGGCTTATATAACCTCGGTCAGGTGACGTCATCTGATTAGATGCACCTGCAGGTTATAAATAGGAGTGAGCCAGCAACATTCCTCAGATCTTTTTCTTCACTGCATTGTGCGCGTGTGTGTGTCAGCAAAGCGTAACAAAATGTAAAACAAGCAGAATTAAATCTCATAAAACTCACCAGATAGTATGGCGGAGTTTAGAGTAAGATGTCCCCTGTACGTGCATGTTATTCACAAGTTCTGACGCGTGTCTTTTGTTACACAGTTTCATTGACGACCCCAGACGTTCCTTGTTTATTTTCAACATCAAAGTACAACGGTTGTTACAGTTTCTTGCATAAATCCACTGTAGTCTGGGGCAGGGGTAGCTCAGTGGTTAAGGCATTGGACTACGGTTCTGAAGATCCCAGGTTCAAACCCCACAACCACCAAGTTGCCACTGTTGGACCCTTGAGCAAGGCCCTTAACCCTCAACTGCTTAGATGTATAATGAGATAAAAAAAAAATGTAAGTCGCTCTGGATAAGAGCGTCTGCCAAATGCCTAAATGTAAATGTAGTCACGACAAGTCACTTGCTGTGTTCTGTAGCTTCAGTAGATTACAGTTACAACAACTCTTTTTACTGTATTCCTTTTAGCTTACTGTCTCACGGTTAAAGGCTTGTGTGCTCCACACCTTTCTTTATCCTTCCATGTCTCAACAACAACTAACAACTAACGTGTGTGATAGACATGAAACTACATAACTGTGGGATGATGTCACAGAACAACTCATGAAATGATGTCACAATACAAATTATAAGTATGATGCTTAAATGCTTAACTAATAAACTGAAATAAGATAAACATAACAAATCACAAGAATGAAATATGGCCCTTACATCCCCCTCCTTGTGAAAATTTCCCGGAGGGCAATATGCATACATTCTGCTTCGAATGTTTGGGTGAGAAGCACGCTCTCAAAGGGCTTAATGAAGAGTGTGAGCACTGTGATCTTCTCCCCATTAAGCTGCTTCGCGCACGCTTCGCGTTCTTTAGGGAACCACGAGCCGCGCTGCACTCATGTGGATCACAAGCAGATCTGGCCGAGGCGCGAGAGACAGAGTCCCTCCTTTCTCTCGTCCTCTCCCCGGATCCCGATGTCTCTCCTTCCACTTCACGAGCACACTCCGGTGCTCCTCGCTGGTGTGTTGAAGAGACTCGTTCTCCTGCTTCTGTGAAAATGGAAGTTGCTTCCTCAGAACGCTCCTCTAAAGATGAGAGAGAATATGAGGAATTGCTCGAAGTTATAACGCGTGCACCTGAACGACTGCATATTGACTGGCCACAGGAGCAGGCTCACCCAAAACAATCTAAATTACATGACAGATTTCTATCTGGTGGCCAGGAGATGGAGCCAAAACACCGCCCTCTACCATTTTTTGATGACCTCCACAACGAGTTATCTCGTTCTTGGAAAAATCCTTTTTCTTCCTGTATTTTTGTACCATCGACTTCGTTTTATTCGAACATCATTGATGCAAAAGCACGAGGTTATGTGGTGATGCCCCAGATAGAAGAGACGCTTGCGGGCTATCTCTCTCCTGGAACATCATCCTCATTAAAGAAACCAACACTTCCCTCCAAGTCGTGTAGAACTTCTTCTACCCTGGTAGGAAAAGCGTTCCAAGCAGCAAGTCAGGCCGGCGCTTCCTTGCACACCATGGCGGTTTTGCAGGCGTATCAGGCTGATCTGCTGAAAGATTTAAGCACGAGCGGCACACTAAATCATGACGCATTCAAATAATTACGCCGGGCTACTGATTTATTCCCGCGTGCGACTAAACAGACAGCCCGTGCAATTGGCCGTTCCATGGCCTCCTTGGTGACCGCTGAAAGGCACCTGTGGTTGAACCTGACAGGCATCAAGGACAAGGATCGAACATTCTTCCTTGATGCCCCTGTCTCACCTTCCGGCCTATTCGGCGACGCTGTGAATTCCGTCGCCACTAGGTTCCAAGAAGCTAAACTGTATGAACAGGTTTTTGGGAAATTTGTCCCACGCCGTGCTCAAGAGTCGGCCACCCAGCCTCGACCAGATCTGAATCTCGTCAGGCAACAGGCACAGAAGGACAGCATAGGACTGGGGTACGGCTCGTCGCCCCTCACAGGCCGCCTCCAAAAGATCAGATCGCCGAAAGATCTGAAAGCCTGCGCGCCCAGGACAGTGGGGGTGATTCCCCCCGGGGGAATGGCAGTCAACGCTCTTTCCTATAAGAGCATGCCCCCCCGGACACCCCCAGGGGGTCGGTGTTCAGTTTTCGCCTCTGGTGTTTTGGACCTCACCGACCTCCAGAGATATGTTAGTGTCTCGGTTATATCCTGCTATATTCCAGGATGCTGAACCACTAACACCCCCCGCGCATTAAAACTTGTACCCCCTTCGGAGAAACTGGCAGCGTGATAGATTCAGCGATAGATTTAAAGGACACATACTTTCACATAAAAGTTTTGCCACAACACAGGAAGTTCCTGAGGTTCGCTTTCGGGGGAGAAGCTTACCAGTATCGGGTCCTTCCATTCGGTCTAGCTCTGTCACCCCGCACATATACAAAATGTATGGATGCTGTCCTGGGTCCCTTGCGACTCCAGGGCATCCGTATTCTCAATTACATAGACGACTGGCTAATCCTAGCCCAGTCTCAGCAGCTAGCGCTCCGACATCGCAATGTCGTCCTAGCTGGGACTCCATTCGCTGGGATTGAGACTCAACGCTACCAAAAGCATTCTCGTTCCGACTCAGAGGACAACATACTTGGGTGTCAGATTGGATTCGATCACTATGCAGGCATAATTGTCTCCCGCTCGTGTTGAATCCATCCTCAGTGCCCTCAAGGAAATCAGACTAGACCAGGAAGTGACTATCACTTTCAAAAATGTTTAGGCCTCATGGCAGCTGCATCCACGTTGATACCTTTGGGCCTTCTGCACATGAGAGCTTTTCAGTTGTGGCTAAGAGCCAGGGGATTTCATACAGGGGCCAATCCCTGAAGGCGAATAAGGGTTACGCTCGAAGGACGTCGTACCCTTTCTATGTGGTTCAGACCACGGTTTCTCACTTTGGGTCCCACTCTAGGTCCGTCTTGTCGTCGCAAAATGCTAACGACAGACGCTTCCCTTACCGGCTGGGGTGCGGCCTTGGATGGCCGACCAGCTCAAGGGCGCTGGAGAGGTCATCTTCTCGCATGGCACATCAATTGCCTCGATATAAGCCAAGATTTGGCGTGTTTGGTACACACATGCTTCACAACCGGCAACATGAAAAGATATTCCCATAGCGTTTCCTTTTCTCACGACACAAGCTGCACCTTTAATAAACACATTCTATAGTAGTTTATGTTAAAGGTCGTAAAACTGTTAAACGCTTGTAAATGCAGAGCTACTCCTAAATTTATTTTCTTCTCCACCTTATCTTTTAAAAACATTCCAGGCCAGATGTAAACACTCCTGCATCCACCTTTTCTTTGGTTCTTTGTGTGTGTGCGTATATATACTCCTGTCTTCCACAATAAACTTGAACGTCTCACTGAGTTCTGTGTTTCATCAAGGGGTTCCCTGGCCAGGCGGGACAAACAGAATACAAGCTGAGAACTGAGTAGACAAAAGGAGGTCTACCAAAATTCAAGAAATCCTTACAATTTGGGGCCTCTGTCCGGGATACCTCTAATCAGGTGAGTGCTGCTTTTTTATTTTTCTCTATAAGGATAGAGCAAGCATGCTCCCTGTTTTTTGGTATCTGGACCATAAACAGTATGGGGGAGAATTGTCCTGGGGCTTTTACACCTGTTTAGCGGTGTAGCCTCTGCTTACTCTCAGATATATGAGGGTATGGGTGATCCAGGTTGAGATTATCCTTAGATTGGTTCATGTTATCAAAAATGGGTAGAAATGAAAGCTCTTTGGGATAAATATTTAGACGTAAAAGAAACTAAAATACAGAAGAAAAAGATTCCAAAGGTCACATCCGAAACTAAATTTAAAGGGTCCAAAAATTCTTCCACCATCTGTAAGCTGGTGAAAATGAAAGTATCAGCTCTGTGGGAATTGAAGGGGTTGCTCAACAAAATTATTTCACTCCACAGGTAACTGTAACATGTCCTTTAGATAAGGGAATTCATCTCTCTCATAGTTTTGTTTGCATGCCTGATTGTCCTTTTAATCTGTTAGGTCGCGATTTAATAAGCAGGATACACGTCCATGACTTTTTCTGGCGCGAAACTCACTGTTAAAGTGCCTGATTCAGTTCCTTTCTCCCACCTCACAAACATGCGTGTAAATAATTGTTTCCTTTCTTCACAGAATAGCTCTCTTCCTGCTGCCCTTGAATGTGTGCCAAGCAGTCTGTGGGCTTAACATAATGATGAGGTGGGGTTAGTTCACTGTGTGCCTTATAAAGCTAAATTAAAACACTTGCAACCTGTGTACATCAAACAATATAGGAGCAGCCGAAGACTTGGTCCCGCGTGCACGCTGCTGCTGACATGTTTAATTCCGGGGAACAGCTGACACACACCAGCTCCCGGGAAACACACAAACACAAACAAAACAAACAGACAAAAAACTCTCCTGCATGACCACAGCAGTAGGGATGCCATAGGAGCTACGTTGCTCCGGGCGATCTGGACAGGGCTTTCTGACGCTCCACTGTGAAATAGGCAGGATGATCAGGTGGGATGGTTCGATGCAGCATTCGCTCCAGTGGTCCCCTTAGCTTGTGCCCCAGTGCTATCTCCACTGGGGTATAACCAGTGCTTTTCTGCCAGGTCATGTTAATAGAAAACTGGAACTCCCATTGGTCCCACTGCTTGTGGTTTTCTTGATGAATGCTGTGCTCATGAATTTTAATGTCCGGTTAGACTCAGGTACTGTGTTGTACTGCCCCTTCCAGTATTGAACCACAAATTCAAATGCCTGCAGTCTAAGCACCCATCGGGTCAGGCGTGAGGAGGGGTTCGGCTGGTTGAAAACCCAAGTCAAAGCGGCATGATCCATAATGATGGTGAATGGTTTTCCCTCCAGGTACTGACGCCACCTTTCCACCGCCCACACTACTGCCAGACATTCCTTTTCTGATGCCGAATACCTGGTTTCAGCTCCGTGCAGGGTAAGCCCTTTTCCTGACCGTGGTTATGCAGGAGGGTTTTTTTTTTGTTTATGTATTGTGTGTGTGTTTCCCGGGAGTTGGTATGTGTGACAGCTGTCTACTCTGGAAAACTACATTGGCAGCAGTGTGCACGCGGGGCTGCATCTTCGGCTGCATCCGTGCCGGCATTAAAGGGACGCCGCTCACTGAGGACATCGGGCGTGGAGTGGGGCCATTTTTAGTTCTGTGTATTTTATTATCGACTTTGTGTTAAGAGAGAAAAGACTCTGAAATCTCAGCAAAGCTATGGACTGGGTGAATGTGGTATGGGTGGCATGCATGTAAGTGGTGTAAATATAGCACAACATTGAATGTACTGTAAATACACTTTGAATATATACTATTGTTTCCTCTGATGATCCTTTCTTTCCCTGATTTCTGCTAACGGCAAGTTACTGTTTTAATAATAGTAGCAGGATTGTTACAATAATATCCAGTATGTCCACTCATCGCCCTTCCTGATGAGCACCAAGTTGTAGGCGCTCTGGAAGTCCAACTTTGTAAAGATGGTAGCACCAAAGAGGGTGTCTAGGGCAGAATTGGTAAGAGGCAATGGGTGTTGATTTTTAATGGTGATGTTATTGAGCCCCCGATATTCGACACATGGATGAAGTTTGCCCGCTTTTTTCTTAACGAAAAAGAACTTGTGGATGGTACTTTGTCGGAAAGCATTAGCGACGTACTCCTCCATAGCCTGGGTCTCAGTGGCCGATAAAGAGTAGAGATGCCCGTGGGGTGGGGGGCGGAACCCGGTTAAAGGTCTATCGCCAGGTCATAGGGGCGGTGGGGCGGAAGGTGGGTGGTGCGCCTTTTGCAAAACACTTTAGCCAGGTCTCTGTAGGCGCCTGGAATGGCGTTGGTGTTAACATCGGGGGCCTCGGACTCTCTAGAACACGTCCCAGCTATCGCCCGCAGGCAGAGTTCAGAACAGTTCGGGGTGATCCGGCGTTGAGACCATGACCATCAGGTGGTTCGTTGAGACGCCGCCGACCCACAATAGGCGCAGAGTCCCTCTCTGTAGCAAATTTGCAGGGTAGGGAGCAACATAGCTGCAGTTATGGAGGCGCGTCCTAGTTGCATGAGTTCCCCGGCTCCGGTGTTAACCACGGCGGGGAGTGGACAACTGACATGTCCGGGGATGGTAGTGGTGACTGGGGGTCGTGCCTGCGAGAAGGTCGTGTGTCGAGGCGTAGCATAAGATGTTGGTGGCAGGGGTCGAGGGGCTGGCTTTGGGCAAGACATGGTGAGAAATATATAATGGCAGGTGAGAAAGGTTGATTTTACGGCAGCTGTTTACGGGAGTGTAGTCCAGTGTGGGCAATGCTTTGTGGGTAATGCAGTCCAAAGTGCGAAGACACGAAAATGTGAGATAAGCTGGAATATAGAGCCTGAGCCTGTTTTTGGTAGTTTTTGGTTTGATTTAAGTACGGAACCCACCCGGAAGTTTGTAATATCGCCTGACAACGCAGAAATTAAAAGAATAGACATGTATCAACTTGTTTGTCTTTCTCATCACTGCATGGGCATGAATTAACATGCTGTCAAGCTGACGCGAGCAACGATAAGAAAAAAGCAGAGAAGCTAACACAGGGTAAGTAGCGTACTGAGAGAGATACGAATGTGATGTGTTTACTAATGTGTTTTCATGACTTCTTAATCATTGACAGACACTGTTATAAACCATTTAATGTTACAAAGGTAAGCATAATATAGTTTTCCGACTACGTACACAATTTGCAACTAGACAATCACCTTAATGCCGTGGTTCTCAAAGTGTGGGGCGCGCCCTACTAGTGGGGAATACAGACATGACAGGTGGGGCGCAATAAACTGTAGGGAATTAGTGGAAAATAATAGGAAAGTATCTATTCTAATTCATGCTTTTCTTTATTGATTTATTTAATCTTTATTTTCTTTATCGGACACTTGAAACTAAATAATGACACACAAAGAAATGGATCATTAATACAAGTACATTAAAATAACATCAGAGAAAAAATGGAACCATAGTGCAACAATAACGGTTTAACGTTGGCATGTTAATTCCGGAGGAAAAATATATAAGGAAACATTCGGTATTATATATGTCATTTCATTTATTTCAATGTGTATGCTGATGTTTCTGTATTTTTGTTAAAAATTTATATTTTATCAGGCAGTACTAGTCTGGCATTTCTAGTTTCCAGTGTGGCAACAAAGTTGCTTTTTGATCCTTCAGGCGCTGGACAAAAGGGAAGATCAGTATCGTTCTACGCTTTTTGTTGCTGTGCGGCATTTTGCGATGATCCCTAAATCATTTGTTGCGCTGTAGAAAATAATGGTGTTTATGCTTTTAAACATGTATAATTTAAGGTGGATGTAGCTTAAACACAATGTAGAGAGAAAATATATGTGGGTATCTTATTTGCGGGTTTATTTACACAGCTATTGAATTCGGAGATGCGAATATCAAACTAACTTTACCCCGGACACAAACAGGTGTTATGCGCTAAAGTGCCCCCCTTCCCCGGATTGCCCCCTACATAATCTCTATCAAATATTATATTAGGACATACATTCAAAGGTTTATTATTATCAAATATATTATTACTATTATAATTAACCCTAGGCACGTGACAGCCGTCGAGACCATTAATACAAATCCCCAAAAATAATTATTTTATGGCACATTTATTTTGCTGGGGTTTGTCAATGTACAAATACCAAATTATTTATCACAAATTACACTAAATAAATATTGTTTGTGGTTTACAAATTACAGGAAACGAATTTTATTATAAAATAAGCAATATAAAATATACATGTTGTATATGAAAAAAATATATAATTTATGTATTTTTTCCCCTATACAACATTTTTTTATATTGCTTATTTTATAATTAAATTTGTTTGTTATAATTTGTAATTTGTAAACCACAAACCTATGAATTAATGTTCTAATCTATTATTTGAAAAAGTTTGTGTGTGGGGGGGCAATCTGTGGCGGGGGGGCATTTTAGAGCATAACACTGGGTCAGTAGCGTACAGTGTGTAGTAAGCATAATAACGTCAATGGATACATTTGTTACATGGACCACAAAAAAGCAGGTGATTTAGCACTATCAGCCTTATCAACCAAAAAACCAGCCGAAAGGAAAACATGATGAAGCCTATGTTGCACTTGGATTTAGGTGGGGATGGTGGGGCAGAGGAGAGACCCATGTGTGTTTTGTGTTTTAAACCGCTGGCAGCAGACAGCACGAGACTCAACAAATTAGGAAGACACTTAGAGACAACACACCCCAGTCACGTTAATAAGCCACTCGACTTCTTTGAAAGAAAGCTCTAAATAAGTGACGAAGTAAGCCTGTTATAACAATTGCACATGTATTTTATGTAGTTTTGAACTTGGTGTTATTTAATCGTATTGGTTGAGAAATTAATAGAGTTTAATAAATAGTAAACTTGGCTGTTTTCGTTATCATTTTGTTGACAAGTGGGGCTTGAAAATTCGCCCACCGCCTTAAGTGGGGAATGACAGAAAATGTTTGAGAACCACTGCCTTAAGGCATTGTTTATTATAAACGTGCGATTAGGAATTATATAGAGACGGATGTACATGGAGAAGACGACAAAACCATGTTCTATGAAAGTGTAAGTTAACACTCCGCATTCATCGTAATTTTTAGAAAAGGCGATCTGCAAAGATTCATAGAAAAAGAAATTACACTCACCGAGCCTGGTGAAGATGAAGCAGGAACACGAAGCGTTGGTACAGATCCATTTTTCAGGAGCAGCTTTCTAGCATAACCTGCTTTATATTGACCCGCGTTTATAAAGCAGTCTGGTGAAAAATGATTAGCGCAAACATGAACGGATTTAGGTAAATCGGCGGGGACATTAGCTTCAAAAACAAAATTCAGGCACTGCGTCCTTAGCGGCTCAGATGTCGCTAGTGAATGACGACTGCTGTGTTTGCTATTACATCCAACAACTGTACACCACACTCGCTTAGGCGACATTTTGCTCCAGCGTCAAAACAATGGTCGACAGCTTTCTTCTCACTCGGGGCGGGTCTTTGCTAAAACACCAGTGTCAATCAACTATAGTAGGAGCGTCCTCTGTCGGTGTGGTGTCACACCGACAGAGCTTCGCAGAGCACCGCGTTCTCCTGCCGAAGCTTTACCACCTCGCAGCGCAAGGCCGCGACATCTTGGACGCTACTGCAAAGAGACGCAATTTCCTCGGTTAATAAACCCGCGTCCTAGAGACGCACACTCAATCAGGAAGCAAACACAAATAAGTGAGTACTTACAAGAATCGCGGCGAAGCGACGTAGCAAGGGCGAACTCAATGACTTAGCGATGTGAAGCGCCATCTTGTCTCCTTTTATGCTTCCTTTTAGGACCCAGAAGTAGTACGGTCGTGGAGTGAGTGCGCATGACAGTGGCCCTTTAGACATTTACTAATGAATGTTGTGTATATGGTAAAGATAAATGGTAAAGGGGGAGAAAGATACATCCTAGTTATAGAAGATCAATTTATTGGATGGGTAGAGTGTATTGCTTTAGCAAAAGCAGACAAAAAGACAGTGGCAAAATGTGGATAAAATGGAGAAGAAAAGGATTAAAGGTGGAAGGAATGATAAAAGGGGAAGGGAACACGCGGGGGAATCGCTTCTGCATACTCCCATGACACTGATCTCTCCTGGTCATCCGTCAGCTGAGATCAGGGGCCTTAATGCACTCCTCCTAGCGGCCTTTTCCTGTTCGACAGCGGGGATGTGAAGGTGGGCTCTGTGCGGGAGTGAAGGTGCCGCAGCTCTTTTTCACACTGTCCTCTTGCGGAGATCATATGGCGACATCCCGGTCTCACCTTAAAAGTCTCTGGGGTGCAAGGCACTCCTGCTGTAACTAAAAACAGGGGGGGAGTTTGTAAAGGTTCCATTTAAAGACACTTTAATGGCTTTCAGGGGGTAAATTGTGGAGAACTTTATTGAATTTCATTTGTATTTTAGGGATTTAGTACTTTTTAAATAAGCCAATGTCCAAGTTAAAGTAGGTTTAACGTACAATACCCAGAAGGCCTCTGTAAAAGAACTATACAGGAGAGAAACAGGGTCACAGACCAGATACTAAATTTGGGGAAGTACAAAATACACAGACAGGAGGCAGAGATGGATTTAAAACAATATTGTTAACAAAAATAATATAACATAATATACAATGCCCTCCACAATTATTGTCACTCCTGGTTAAGATGTGTTCTTAGGCTTCTTATACCACAATGCAAAAAAGAGAAAAATCCAACCTTTAATTGAAGTACAATTATTCAGGGGAAAAAATTACTACATTAAGAATTTATTTTTACATAAAATTGTGTGTTCCACAATTATTGGCATCCCTGATCAGTGGCGGCCTGTGGGGTTGTGGGCTCTAGGCGAGATCATAAAAACTGGGCCAACTGGTGTAATTATGTTTGTCATTTCAGCATCTGCAATTAAGAATGTGTATAAAAAATTTTTTTTGCTTAAATTAAATGCTAAAATAAATCTCAGACATAAAAATATCTGTTTTTCTTAACCGATTTCTGTTTAATATTTAATTCTAAAAAGAATTGTCATATTAAAATATCACACACCTATACACACAAACCATCTGTATAATCAAACTGTACCACTGTAAAATTGTGACTGCAACAGCAATGAGAAACAGATTCTGCTCTGTTAAGCCGTGGGCTCTCCGTCTCTGAATCTGATTCATATTCCTGTAGACGGTGTGTTTTTTTGTTTATATGGTGGACTAGTTGCCTTTCTGAGCTGCTCACTGTAAGGTTAAATCTCCAGCTACCTTGTACAGACTACACAATTAACTACACATTTAGCCTGTACGCCTGGACCGTGTAAAATCGGCATAGAGACAGACGACGCTGTGAGAGGCAACAAACAAATCAGTTAAATCCAAATTACTGTAAAGATTAAAACAGCAGGAACTTTATTTTTGACAGCACCTCTTCTGTCAAAGCAATGAAAAAGAGATTATGATAAACAGAATAAGCAGCTCACCATCATATCTTCTGGTCTGTATTGCACTGCATAGCATCTCTGGAAGGCAAGAATGAACGACTAGGACTTGGAAGTCTCATTAAGAAGAACCATTCAATTCTGTTTCGTGTGTGCTGCACTGCATACAGATCTGGCCTGTAAAAACGGATGTTTTTCGGAAAAGGGATCCCACGACTTGCCGCGGCAGCGCGCGGCAAGCTGTGAAAATGCCCTTCAATACCTGTAGGGGGCAGTCGTGTTTCAGTCTAAAGTATTGTATTGTCTACTGAAGCCGAAAAATGTTATGTCTCTTAGGCGCCCATTGACAGCAAGCGACAGAGCTCTTAAACGTGTCAAGCTCAAACTTTTATGTATTTATTCTTCATTTTCATTCAGAATTATTATTATTATTAGTAGTAGTTCTCCGAATGTATTATTATTATTATTATTATTGTAACGCACCTGCGCGTGTGTGCAAAAGGGCTACAAAAATGTATGATGTTAGCCTATAACAGTATTGTTTTATTGTTTTTATGCGCTTGGAATATATAAGTGTACTGGTGGCTCAGTGGTAGGTGATTCGTCTGCCATGCGGGAGGCCCAGGTTTGATTCCCAGCCAGTGCTCAAAGTGCTGGTGTTATGCGCTAAAATGCCACGATATAGCCATTACATTATCAAGTTATGTTTCAGTACTATATGCATGTTTGCAATTGAGAATTTTTTTTGCTTAAGCTATGAAACACATTAGCACTCAACTCACAGTTGCTATAATTTAATGATAATCATAAGCAAAAAATGTAAAACAAAAGAATTCACATTTATTACATTTTCGCCCAGAGCGGGATTCGAACCAGGGTCTGGACGAGTTTATACTATTATTTAAGCAACGCCACACCACGTGGAAAGCGGCAAAAATGCCTCAATTTCATTGGCTGTTACTGAGTGTCAGCTATTCACGACTGGCCCCCGCGGAACACAGAATCCCCGGGCTTTGACTGCGCTTTCTCCATTCGTTATTACAGGGGCGGACTGGGACCAAAAAGGGGCCCTGGACTTCCTGGCCCACAGCAGCCCACACCATAATACATTGGCTCATTAATGTAGAGATACATTTTTAACACCAGTTACTAGTATAAAAATATAACACAATCCAGAAATCAATGCTATTTAAACAAATTATTTGAAGTATCACTGAACATATATTTGGTCATATTAGTAAAACAAAGAAACGAAGAAAAGAACATCAAGACAAACAACATATAAACCTATAAAGACAATATTTTAAAAGGAATGGCAATAAAACTGAACAGGTGAGCTTAAATAAAACCAGTAGCAGCAGTAGCTCACGCTAGTAAACTAGTTACTTATTTTAATTATTATTCAATTCAATTCAATTTTATTTGTATAGCACTTTTAGCAATTTTCATTGCCGCAAAGCAGCTTTACATAGTCAAAATAATTATTTAAGTTTGTATGAAATGTGAATTTGTATGAATCAAAATGGTCAGTTTGTCCCTGGTGAGCAAGCCGAGGGCGACAGTGGCAAGGAAAAACTCCCTGAGATGGTAATAGGAAGAAACCTTGAGAGGAACCAGACTCAACAGGGAACCCATCCTCATTTGGGTGAAACAGAAAGCAGTAAATGATCTGCATTTATACAGTGTGTAGGGTGGGAGGCAGTTCAGCTATAATAGCTGATGTTAATTGATGTTAATATGGAGTCCAGGTAGTTATTGAAGACCCAGGTAGACTTGTAAGAAGTTCCAGTCATGAACTATCGAACTGTCAAGTCCCCAGAGAAACAGCTGCCAACACCAGTCAAGGCCAGAACCATTTTCTAGGTAGAGAGAATCATTCCCAGACACCAGACGCATCCCAGAGAGACACACGGGGCATCCATGTGACGAGATCTTCAGCCAGAAGCGGGGCACCAGGATGGGTCAGACTGGTCCGGAGGGCAGAGGGAGTCTGGATCACTGGCAGCTCAGGAACGACATGTGTAGCTCGACAGAGAGAGAGAGAAAGAGTAAAAGGGGGGGACAGGAGGAGAGAGGAAAAGGAAAGAGGGGGGAAAGAGAAGAAGAGGAGAGATGGCAGTTAGGTATGGTCACAGTCACACAATGTATAATGTGAATGTATATTAACTGTAGAGTGCAAGCAGAGACTCCGGCAGGACTAACTATGACAGCATAACTAAAAGGGAGAGCCAGAAGGAAACACAAACATGAGGGCTTCCTGACATGTAAAGCAAACAATCACCTCACCGTCAGCAAACCTGAGTGATCAATGAGAGTGAGGAAGACAGCATCCAAACATACCAGTTCACCATAATACTCTACGTCCATGAGTCCCCCAGATCTGCTCCTTTACCTATGGCAAATCTATTTATAAAAATGCTTGGCTAAATAAATAGGTTTTTAGCCTGGACTTAAACACTGAGACTGTGTCTGAGTCCCGAACACTATTTGGAAGACTATTCCATAACTTTGGGGCTTTGTAAGAAAAAGCTCTGCCCCCAGCTGTATTTTTCATAATACGCGGTACTGACAAGCAGCCTGCATCCTTTGATCGAAGTAGGCGTGGCGGATCGTAAGACACTAGCAGTTCGCTCAGGTACTGCGGCGCGAGACCATTTAATGCTTTATATGTCAAGAGTAGTATTTTAAAATCAATGCGAAATTTCACAGGGAGCCAATGGAGTGAAGATAAGATAGGGGTGATGTGCTCATATCTTCTGGTTCTGGTGAGGACTCTTGCTGCTGCATTCTGGACTAGCTGAAGCTTATTTATGCATCTAGCTGAACAACCAGACAGTAAGGCATTACAATAGTCCAACCTAGAGGTGATAAAAGCATGAACTAGTTTTTCTGCGTCGTTTAGCGACAATAAATTTCTTATTCTGGCAATATTTCTGAGGTGAAAGAATGCTATCCTGGTAATATTATCTACATGTGCTTCAAATGAAAGGCTGGAATCAATAATCACACCAAGGTCTTTCACTGTTGCATTTGATGGAACAGAAAGGCCATCTAAAGTTACGGTGTGATCTAAAATTTTACTCCTAGCTGTATGCGGTCCTATGACTAGAACTTCTGTCTTATCCGGATTTAGCAGAAGGAAGTTAATTAGCATCCAATTTCTTATGTCCTGCACACATTGCTCAATTTTAGTAAGCTGTTTTTTCTCATCAGGTTTTGCTGAGACATATAACTGTGTATCGTCAGCATAACAATGAAAACTAATACCATGCTTACGGATTATGTTGCCCAGAGGAAGCATGTAAAGGGAAAAAAGCAGTGGACCTAAAACTGAACCCTGCGGAACGCCAAACTCCACTAGAGAACATGCAGAATAATCACCATTTAAGTCTACATACTGATAACGATGGGTCAGATAGGATCTGAGCCAGGAGAGGGCTGTACCCTTAATTCCCACTACATTTTCTAATCTGTGAAGAAGAATAGCGTGATCAACAGTGTCAAAAGCTGCACTGAGGTCAAGTAATACAAGCATAGTTACACAACCCTGATCAGAGGCCAATAGAATGTCATTTACTACTTTAACGAGCGCTGTCTCTGTACTGTGATGAGGCCTAAATCCTGACTGATACAGTTCATGTATGCCATTTCTATGTATATATGAGCATAGCTGCTCCGCTACTATCTTTTCCAGGATCTTAGAGATAAAGGGGAGGTTTGATATTGGTCTGTAACTGGACAGCTGACAGGGGTCGAGGTCAGGTTTCTTAATTATTGGTTTGATAACTGCTAATTTAAAAGATTTTGGAACATATCCAATGCTGAGTGAAGAATTAATTATTCTCAACAGGGGTTCTATTATTGCTGGTACTATCTGTTTAAGAAAATGTGTCGGTACAGGATCTAATATACAGGTTGATGAATTTAAAGAAGAGATGAGTGAAATTAGTTCATTCTCTTCAAGGGGAGTAAAGTATTCTAGGTTCTGGTCTGACATGGCTAGATTAACATCTGCATCAATTACATTGTTCGGTTTCAAAACCTCAATTTTATGCCTAATATTTACAATTTTATTATTAAAAAAGTTCATGAAGTCCTCACTATTGCATGATGTTGTTGTGGAGATTTCTGCAGTGGTCTTATTTGTGGTTAATTTGGCTACAGCATTAAATAAGAATCTAGGATTATTTTTGTTATTTTCTATAAGAGTGGAGAGATATGTTGATCTAGCTACACTAAGAGCTTTTCTATAGTTCAGGATGCTCTCCTTCCATGCTATTTGAAATACTAGTAATTTAGTTTGACGCCATTTACGTTCTAATTTCCGAGCGGTCTGTTTTAAAGTGCGCGTGTGATCGTTATACGAGGGAGCAAGTTTTTTATCTCTAATAATTTTTCTTTTGACTGGAGCTACATTATCTAGGGTATAGCGAAATGTCGACTCTAAATATTCAGTCGCCTGATCGAGTTCTGTGGGGTCAGACGGTGATCTAATCGAAGTTGGGAACTCTGGGAGATTACTGATAAAACTCTGTTTGGTAGTTGATGTGAATGTACGTTTCATACGGTAGCGCGGCGCTGTGTGTACATTATTATTGTGACACACTTGAATTGAGACAAGATAGTGATCTGAGATAACTTCAGATAGTGGAATTGTGAATAAATTTCTTATACTTAATCCAAATAATATTATTAAATCTAAAGTGTGACCTGCTTTATGAGTGGGTCCTACTACACACTGATTTACTCCTACCGAGTCCAGTATGGACATAAATGCAGTTCTCAGAGGGTCTTCTGGGTTTTCAAAATGAATATTAAAATCTCCAGCAATTAACACTTTGTCTACAGAAACGACTAGGTTTGAGAGGAAATCTGCAAATTCACTAAGAAATTCCGAGTACGGCCCTGAAGGTCTGTAAATGACAATTAGCGGGATCGACTGAGCTGACTTAATATAGTTAAATACACTTATGTTACTATAAAGAATTTCAAATGAATTAAATTTGTGTCCGTGTTTTTGTACAATAGTCAAATTGTGGTAGTCAATATTAATACAAAATAATGTTGAGAAACATTATTTTAATTAATATTGACCACCATAATAATTACTAGCACGAGTTAATGCTGCTACTAATTTTATTCTGTTTGATTGCCATTCTTTTTACTTGGCTCTGGTAGATGAGGGGAGACGTGTTGGTCATCATCAGCATGTATTATGATGTGGGATGTGGTGCGCTGCTGGATCCAGCCTAGCTGTCCCTGACCTGTTATAGGCAGAATCTGTTCATTTAAAGCATTTCACAGCATTTACCTCTAAAGCTTTTTCTTATTTTCGCGTTACCTTTTCTTCTTCCTGCTTTTCATTCATGTAAATTATTATTATTTTGCTCAGAAAATTCGCTGCATCGAGAAAGGACCAATATCTAAAAAGTTTAAGATGACCACGTGTGTGGACAAAGAATACAAAAGTATTCTACCATCTCTCCTCTTCTTCTCTTTCCCCCCCTCTTTCTCTTTCCTCTCTCCTCCTGTCTCCCCCTTTCACTCTTTCTCTCTCTCTGTCGAGCTACACATGTCGTTCCTGAGCTGCCAGTGATCCAGACTCCCTCTGCCCTCTGGACCTGTCTGACCCATCCTGGTGCCCCGCTTCTGGTTGAAGATCTCGTCACATGGATGCCCCGTGTGTCTCTCTGGGATGCGTCTGGTGTCTGGGAATGATTCTCTCTACCTAGAAAATGGTTCTGGCCTTGACTGGTGTTGGCAACTGTTTCTCTGGGGACTTGACAGTTCGATAGTTCATGACTGGAACTTCTTACAAGTCTACCTGGGTCTTCAATAACTACCTGAACTCCATATTAACATCAATTAACATCAGCTATTATAGCTGAACTGCCTCCCACCCTACACACTGTATAAATGCAGATCATTTACTGCTTTCTGTTTCACCCAGATGAGGATGGGTTCCCTGTTGAGTCTGGTTCCTCTCAAGGTTTCTTCCTATTACTATCTCAGGGAGTTTTTCCTTGCCACTGTCGCCCCCGGCTTGCTCACCAGGGACAAACTGACCATTTTGATTCATACAAATTCACATTTCATACAAACTTAAATAATTCTTTTGACTGTGTAAAGCTGCTTTGCGGCAATGAAAATTGCTAAAAGTGCTATACAAATAAAATTGAATTGAATTGAATTGAAAAGTGTATAATCTTTAATAAAGTTAGCCTAATACAATATTGTTTCCAATGCTGAAGCACACATGATTTTGTTTTAGTCTATTCATTGAATACAACACGACAGCGCGCTCCGAGGTGAAGCGCACCCACAGTTACTGTAATCCCCCATCTCACCTTTACAACAGGTGTGAAGTCATCAAACCGGTTTCGCTGCTGGGGAAATTCGCAGAATTGGGGGTTTTAAAACAAATTTACAAGACCGAGCAGAGGTCAGAGAGGGGGTTTGGTTGGTTAGAAGTGGCGCTGACGGGGGCGGGAGGGAGTCTCGCCCGGGGAGCAATTCAGTCTAGAACCGCCAATGCCTATTTTCCACCACATCACGTACTTCCCTGATCTGTCCCTGGGGCGCGTTCCATTTGCCCCGCTTGCATGCCGCACTTCCGTGTTGTTGTGCGCGCGCCTCACTCACACCGCGTAGTAAAATCCACTGTAAACCAACAAACCCCGAGTATTTTATAGCGCGGATTGGAAGCCCGAAATCTTTAGCAAGGAGAGCTCTTCTTTATGGCGTCAGATTTATGTCAAAAGTCACGAGCGCGTAAGACATGCTCACGAGCACATTATGTTATTTCACACGCGCAAAAATGAACCTTCAGGTGGCATGATAAAAGTACTCGCGCACAAATTCAACAACCGGGAGGTGTACAGGCAGCTGCGCGCGAGCGCCTGGCATACTCTCATAGGTTAACTCTGCTCGCGCAGTGGATTTCTCCTCGCTCAGCTGATTTCTGCTCGCTCGAGTCTAGATGACTTTTGACAATTTGGGGGCGGAAACCAAGGAGGGCACTGACTCTCTTATGAATGGTCACTTTCATCGTAATCACACCCACAGGGACATCCTTGTACCTTGATTGACAGCTCTCATTACAGGAAGGCACGGAGTTGGGTTAAGTTACCACCGAAGAAGAGTGGGAATTAATTTTCTAATATACATAAACTGTCTATCCACGTATAAAATGCTGCGCAGATCATAGTTAAATCAATTACCATATTTTCTCTTACATCTATAAACGGCAAGATGAGCTGGAGCCACACAAAAATACAATAAGGGACAAGGTGTTAGCCTGCAAAATCAAATGCATTAAATCAGCGTCAGTAAGAATAGCACTTGTACATGTGAAAACAATTATGTTATGATTCAGTTAGCCTAATGTTAGTTGTCTAAGATGCAGTTTTTAAAGATTACAAGTTTTAAAATGAGTGTCGGGCGATCAGCATCACAAGTGTTGGCTAAGGCGTTAGCTACAGAACGAATAGGCTAGCTAGTTACGTTACTTATTGCTCAAAAATATGGTAATTGATTTAACTATGATCTGCGCAGCATTTTATACGTGGATAGACAGTTTATGTATATTAGAAAATTAATTCCCACTCTTCTTCGGTGGTAACTTAACCCAACTCCGTGCCTTCCTGTAATGAGAGCTGTCAATCAAGGTACAAGGATGTCCCTGTGGGTGTGATTACGATGAAAGTGACCAATCATAAGAGAGTCAGTGCCCTCCTTGGTTTCCGCCCCCAAATTGTCAAAAGTCATCTAGACTCGAGCGACCAGAAATCAGCTGAGCGAGGAGAAATCCACTGCGCGAGCAAAACAGGGCTCCGCGAGCAGAAGCCCGCTGCGCGCGAGCAGGATTCCGCTGCGCGCGAGCAGGATTCCACTGCGCGAGCAGAGTTAACCTATGAGAGTATGCCAGGCGCTCGCGCGCAGCTGCCTGTACACCTCCCGGTTGTTGAATTTGTGCGCGAGTACTTTTATCATGCCACCTGAAGGTTCATTTTTGCGCGTGTGAAATAACATAATGTGCTCGTGAGCATGTCTTACGCGCTCGTGACTTTTGACATAAATCTGACGCCATACTTCTTCACCATCCGTGCCTAATTCCGCAGCCCCGCTTCTTCGCATATCTGAAGGAGAGGCCGCCTAACTAGTGAGCGAGGAGTGATATTGATTTGGGCGCACGCCGTGACAGGCTGAAAAAAAAATATTGTCCTCAAAAATTTAACAGATGAGGACTCTGATTAATGTGCAAAAACTATATAATAAAACTATATAAGACTTCATGCCTTTATAAGACTCAACTTTTATTTAAGCGCACTCACAATAACGGAAAAACGTTGTGATTTTGTAAATGTTTGAAAGCAAATAAGCTGCGCTGTTCTGTATTGTTTTTGGTGAACTTGAGCGCGTCAGAAAATGAACGCAAAGGTTTTTTTTTATGGTCAGAGTCAGTCTGCTTGCTGTTTTCCCGACGCGTTCATAATCATTAGTCTACTTCTGCCGGTGCGCTCTGGAAAACTTTATGCATGCGGCTGAGCGCTGATTAAAACTATGGAGTAAATTAAAGAGGAGAATCATGATGCCGAATTGAAGTCCTGAGCCCAAACCTCATTTAAATTAAATTAACAAATACTATAAGTAAAAAAAAACAATAGCCCACGTTTAGAAACCGTTTATAAATTATTTCTGACATGAGTTGGCCCGGTGTTATGCGCAGAGCGCCGGGAGATTTCCTGAAGCTCCGAAATCACTGGGGCATTTTTTCTAAATAGATGCTATCTTTAATAACTGATGGAGGTTTGGGGCTGTATACACACGCATTTTTGAGGGGTTTAAAACGAATTAATAAGTCCGAGCAGACCTACATGAAAGGTGAGAAGTGAGTAACTGAGCGCGCTGTCGCGGTGTATATACTGTACAACACGCGTTTATCAACCTTTTGATGAAAACGCTGCCTTTTGTAAAGTGAAAGTACTTTACAAAAGACAAACAGCTTTATTTCAGTCATGAATTCACAATCACATCACATTCCAGCTATTATTTCCAGCCGTGGTTAAATAATGTATGAAATAATTATTAAATGCTGGACACAAACAGCAAATATGATGATTATTATAAAAAGCCAGAAGTTGTTCGTGGACATAAAATAATATTTACTTAATAATATAATATATATAGTTCATTCATGTCTTCTGATGATGTCGACACATTTTTACGTTTTAAATAAGATATGTTGGCATATTCACGAATCAGGACATTCGCAGTTAACACTATCAGATAGCCTACTATCAGGAAATTAAATTAATTTCAACACCATTTAAACCGAGACATTGCCATGTCTTTCCCTGTTTTGTCCCTGTTAAAACATTACAAAAAATATATAGGAAACTTATTAAGAATTTTAAAGCATGAATTTGGGCAGCTCATTTCATCATTATGAAAATAATATGAAGCACATATACACGCATTCATCATGAAAGATCTGTTGTAAAGCAAAATAAAATTCATGTTTGCTTCAGCATTGGAAACAATATTGTTTTAGACTAAGTAATTATACCCAATTTTTCATTATACTTGGTCCGGCTTTTAGATAAAGTCCTTCCATGCGCCATCTGGCGGATATTCAGTGAAGCACAACACATTTATTTAAATTCCCGAATGTTGCTCACGGCAAGTCGCGGCACGCCGCGCGCTAAATTGCGGCGTCTCGCGGGAAAACACGCGCAGTCTTAATGGCCACATCTGTAGCATTTATAGGAGTTACATGCCAAAAGAATGAACGACTCGGAAAGAAAACATGGATGTGGAGAGACGGGGAGCCAATAATTCTGGAACACGTGCTTTCATGTAAAAAAAAAAATAAAAATCTTAATGTGAGAATTTTTTCCACTGAATAACTGTTCTTCAATTAAAGGTTGGATTTTTCCTTTTTTTACGTTGTGGTTCTATATTGTTTAAATAAAAAAAATTATGTATTAGAAGCCTAAGAACACAGCTTAACCAGGGGTGCCAATAATTGTGAAGGGTGCTGTATCTGTTGAATATAAAATAAAAATTGAGTGGAACAAAGGAACAATGAGGAGCGATAAAGCACTTGTCAGGTATATAAACCAATGTAAAACTAGGAAAAGTGTAAATTTTAAGGACTTTGTGGTTAGAACTTTGTGGGGTGTCTGTCTGTCTGACCGGTTCACAGCCGTCTGTCTATGTTTGTCTTAAAAAAAAGTTTTTTTGCTTTTTTTTACTACTCAAAGTTGTTAGGTGTTTGTTTAAAAGTTAGTAAAATCCAAAAGATTTGCCACAACAACACAAAGAAATTGAAACACAACAAAAAATCCAACAAAGGAACAGTTTCAAAAGAAGAAGATCATTGTTTTAGAAAGATAAAGTATCTGGATCTAAATCCTATGTGGAATGTTATAAAGAAAGCTGTTATATTCTGCACATAGCAACAATAAGCATTTATCATTCTCCCCGTGCTTAATGGGTTTCCTCCAGCGTCCAAAGACATGCAAAGTAAGCTACTTGGCATTTCAAAATTGGCACAGAGAATACTTCTGTTTATGTTATATGGAGTCCACCTTTGTCATTGGAGGCTTAGGTACTAAACTGTTTGTAGGAATTTCAGTCCTGACTATCGAGCAACTGCAGTCACGAGTCCTCAGCGAACAGCTGTCTGCATCAGTTGAGGACAGAACCGTCTTCATGGTAAAGTGCACCCATCCACAGTCACCACACGTATCCCAGGCAGAACATACGGGGCACAAGATCACCATCCAGAAGCGAGACAACTGCTACATAAGGCAGTATTTTAGGCACTGGGAGCTGTGTTTGTGCTAAATAACATTATAGATAGCAGTAGCATAAGTTAACCAAAAACTGAACCACATAGCTACCATAAGCTAAAGCTAACCAAAACAGGGTGAAATTATAAATATTTACGCCACAGCTGATATTGACAACCATAGCTTAGCCACCATGGGCTAACCTGTTTGTGCTAAGCTACATAAGGCACTATGTTAGCATGATTTAGCAGTGTTATCTACATGCTAACCAAACCATGTAAGTGAACAATAAATGACAATGTTTCACATAAACTGTTAAAAGCTTGTGAAAAAATGAGGAAAAATAAAATAATATTAGTTTTTATATTATCAGAATAAGGATAATATAAGATTTAATAATTTACCCATGGTAACGCATGCTGGATTCTCCTCCTGCGTTCTCTGTTGGAGTTTCAGTGTTGTTTTGAGGTAGATCTAAACTCCTCCCACTGTCCAGAACATTCTGTAGAGCTTCAGAAACCTGTACAGCGCATGACATCTTTCACACATGCAGGAAACTTATTGCATCTACTGTTTGTGTGTGTTTGGGGGCGTGCCCTTGTATGTAGATTACTTTGATGTTTTCCCTGTGAAAAGCGTGTGGGCGTGTCCTGTCTCAGGTCATTACCAGTCAATAAAGTTTGGCAGAAACACTGTATCTCTCCATAGATTTATATGGATTACATAAACTAAGAATATTTATTTTTGATTAAGCTTGCTTCATTTAAAAGTAGACACTTTAAGCTTTCATATATATATATATATATATATATATATATATACAGATGTGGCCATTAAGACTGCGCATGTTTTCCCGCGAGATGCCGCAATTTAGCGTGCGGCATGCTGCGAATTGCCGTAAGCAACATTTGGAAATTTAAATAAATGTGTTGTGCTTCACTTAATATCCGCCATATGGCGCATGGAAGGACTTTATCTAAAAGCCAGACCAAGTACAACGAAGAATTGTGTATAATTACTTAGCCTAAAACAATATTGTTTCCAATGCTGAAGCAAACATGAATTTACTTTTGTTTTATAATAGATCTTTTATGATGAATGTGTGTATATATGTGCTTCATATTATTTTCACAATGATAAAATGAGATGCCCAAATTTGTGCTTTAAAAGTTTCTTAAATAGTTTTTGTATTGTCTTACTGGGACAAAACATTGAAAGACATGGCAATGCCTCAGTTTAAATGGTCTTGAAATTAATTTAATTTCCTGATAGTAGGCGATCTGGTAGTGTAAACTATGCGAATGTCCTGATTCGTGAATATCTTATTTATCTTATTATTGATCATATTAAGTAAATATTCACAAAGTGCTTCGGGTTTTTTAGAATAATAATAATAAGCATGTTTTTAGCTGTTTGTGTCCAGCATTAAATAATTATTTAATCCATTATTTGACCAGGGCTGGAAATTATAGCTGGAATGTGATTGTGGATTTATGACTGAAATTATTCAGTCATATGGGATTTTATGACTGACGTGGCTCGTACTTTCACTTTACGAAAGGCACCGTTTTTATCAAAAGGCTGATAAATGCGTGTTGTACAGTATATACAACGCGACAGCGCGCTCAGTTACTGTCATCCCTTTTCTCTGCGAATAAACTGTTCAGAACGGGCTGGGTCGTGATACCGCGACACTCCGTGTGATCATTCGGTCGCACCAGTAAAAGGTGTCAGGGCCAAAGACAAAGTGTGCTGAAGAAGACACATAAAAATATAACACAATACAAAAAAGTAAAAAAAAAAGTATATATTACGTCATATTTGTAAAACAAAGAAATAAAGAACAATAAGACAAACAACATATAAAACTACCTATAAAGACAATATTTTCAGTGTCCAGTAGCACCAGTCTCACAAAGTCCCAGGAGGCTTATAAACAGTTTGACAGCAAAATGAGACATTTTGGCAGTATTGTGATTTATTTATTTATTTATTTATTTATTTCAAAAGATACAAGACAATACTGCCAAAATGTATCATTTACAGGCTGTTAGAAAATATTCTGTGCAGTGTGTCTTACTGAGTCAAAAGGGTGCTAAAAGGCATTCATCATTCAAAGTTATTCATATCAGTGTAAAGTTAGTGTGATTTTGAAAGTGCTATAACTCCACCTGCCACAGTTTCATCTCATTGGAACAATCTGACTACATGTGAAGTACCATGAAAAAGTATTTGCCACTTCCTATTTTTTTTCTTTGCATATTTGTCACACTTGTATGTGTGGAATTTCACTCTGAGTGTTTTCAAAACACTTTATGAGGAAAAGAAAAATTTGCCTTTCATTTCGCAGGGGGTATCATCATGATGCAGTGTAAGATACACCACTCATCAGTGTAAAAGATACACCGCTCATCAGTGTATAAGATACACACCGCTCATCAGTGTATAAGATACACACCGCTCATCAGTGTATAAGATACACACCGCTCATCAGTGTATAAGATACACACCGCTCATCAGTGTATAAGATCTACCAGAGCCGAGTGAAAAGAATCACAATCAAACTGTACAGGTAAGCTGAAATAAAATCAGTAGTAGCATTAACTCATGCTAGTAATTATTATGGTAGTCGATATTAATTTAAAATAATGTTTTCAGCATTATTTCGAATTAATATTGACTACCATAATAATTAAAATAAGTAACTATACTCAGCAAAAAAAAGAACAGCCCTTTTTCAGGACTGTGTATTTCAAGAATAATGTTGTAAAAATCCAAATAACTTTACAGATCTTCATTGTAAAGGGTTTAAACAATGTTTTCCATGCATGTTCAATTAACCATAATCAATTAATTAACATGCACCTGTGGAATGGTCGTTAAGACCTTAACAGCTTACAGAAAGTAGGCATTTAAGGTCATAGTTCTAAAAACGCAGGACACTAAAGGGACTTGTCTACCGACTGTGAAAAACACCCAAAGAAAGATGCCCAGGGTCCCTGCTCATCTGCGTGAACGTGCATTAGGCATGCTGCAGGGAGGCATGAGGACCGCTGATGTGGCTAGGGCAAAAAATCGCCATGTCCGCACTGTGAGATGCCTAAGACGGCGCTACAGGGAGACAAGAAGGACGGCTGATCATCCTCGCAGTGGAAGACCAACACCCGCACAGGATGGGTACATCCGAATATCACACCTGCGTGACAGGTACAGGATGGCCACAACAACTGGCCGAGTCACACCAGGAACACACAATCCCTCCATCAGTGCTCAGACTGTCCGCAATAGGCAGTCCATGAGGAGGAGATGCACTGCAGTACTTTAAGCAGCTGGTGGCCACCAGATACTGACTGGTACTTTTGATTTTGAGCCTCCCTTCATTCAGGGACACATTGGGAAACATTTTTAGTTTATGTCTTATGGTGTTGACTCTTTTAGTGTTCATACAAATATTTACACATTAAGTTGACTGAAAATAAAAACAGTTGAAAGTCAGAGGACGTTCCTTTTTTGCTGAGTATATATTTCTGTCTAATACTGTTTTATTTATATTTTACAACATTACATGCAGTTTGTAATTTACTTGCGATTGTACAGTACTTTTAAAATGTAACATACGTATCTACAGTATAAGAATATTTAACTACTTCAGCAGTGAATGAGAAATTTGGTCGGTCTGGCTTTTAGATAAAGTTCTTATTTGATATATTTGTATTATTTAATTAATTATCTTATTATAAATATGATTCTTATTCTCTATATTCTTGTCGAGTAAAGTCCTTCAGAGCAAGCATTGTGTCAAAAGATTCTGTGGAATCTTTTCTCACCTTTATTCACGATAGGTGTGAATTTATCAAACTGTGTGCACTGTTGGCAAATACTGTAGGGGATTTAGATGAATTAACAAGACTATGCCTATGCCTAAAATAGAAAGGTTGAAATAGATAGATTAATGATAGCAATTGAATTAGACTTAATAGTTGGATTTTATACTTTTCTTTTTATTTACTGTATCGACAGACGTATTATGTTCCCTTTTAAAGGCTACACTCGATGAAAACGCTATGAAAACATCTTGTCATGTTGCCGGTTGTGAAGCATGTGTGTATCAAACACGCCAAATTTTTGGCTTTTATAACCTCGGTGGGTGACGTCATCTGATAAGACGCACCTGCAGGTTATAAATAGGAGTGAACCGGAAAAATTCCTCAGATTCTTGTCTTCACCTAGTTGTGAGCGTGTCTGTGTCTAACCAGCAATATAAGTGTTTAAACTCACCGATAATGGCAAAGTTTTAAACGAGATGTCCCTTCGTGTGTGTAATCCATATCGAAGGGCGATCTCTACACTTTACTGCTTTAATTAAGTGCTACGCGTGCCCCTAGCATTTCTTGAGAAGCTTTGAGCCGCCGCGCATTCCTGGGGCTTAAACACGGGCATCCGGCAGAGCTGTGAGAGACGGATTTAAAAACTCCTTTCTTTCGCGTTCTTATCAGATCGGGAAATTCCTCCGTCCGCACTCAAGCGCGCCCGGCCGCTTCTTGTAAATGGGCAAGGATAAACATCCCCTCTTGCTTCTGCGGAGATGGTAATAGCCTTTAAGCACTTAAAAAATAAACTAATTTAAAAAATAAATAAATAAAAACATAGACGGCAGGTTCTGTCAGGTGGCTGGGGGGCGGAGCCTCAACGACGCTCTCTCCCCTTTTCTTAGCAATCTCCATATGAGTTAACCCTTTCATGGAGTAAGCTGTATTCATCCCGTGTTTTCTGCCATCAACTTATTTATTTATTTATTTAAATATAGTTGAGGTGGAAGCGCGGGGTTATATGATGACACCCAGATAGAAGAGACACTTCCAGGCAATCTTTCTCCTGGGACATCATCCTTCCTGAAAAGCTATTACTTTCTTTTAAGCTTTGTAGACTTTTTATCTTCCCTGGAAGGAAAAGCTTTTCAGGCAGCAGGTCAGGTTGATGCTCCATCGCACACCATGGCGGTTTTGCACGCCTACCAGGCTGACCTGCTGAGAGACTTGAGTACTGGCGGGGCTCTTCAAGGTAGGGCATATTGGACTTACGCCGGGCCACAGACTTGTCTCTTTATGCAACAAAGCAGACGGCTCGTGCTATCGGCTGTTTTATGGCTGCTATGGTTTCCGCGGAAAGGCACTTGTGGTTGAATCTCAGGGGCATCAAGGAGAAGAATCGTGTATTTCTCCTTGATGCCCCATCTCGCCTCCCGGCCTACTTGGCGATGTCGTTAACTCGGTCGCCACTAGGTGCATGAGGCGAAGTTATATAACAAGCCTTTGGTAAATTCCTTCCCCGCCGGGCTCAAGTGTTGGGACTGTCGACCATCCAGTCTTGACCGGGTCTGACTGTTGCGAGGCGTGAAACACACAAGGAGAGTGTTTTTGAGCCGGGCACCACCTCTTAAGATTGGTGTTCGTCACGCAATCTGCCTCAAAAGAGGTCAGACTGGCATATTGTCTTCCTCACAAAGAAGCCCTGAGGTTCATGTGCCCAGGACCGTGGGGGGTGGCCCCCCAATGGGGAGAGGCATGCAGAATTCCTTTCAAAGAATGAAGTGTTCTCCCTGACACCCCCAGGAGGTTGGTGTTCTTGCTCCGCCACCACTGGTGTTTCGGGCAACACCAGTCTCTAATAAAATGTTAGTTCTTCGTTTTTTTCCTGCCATGTTTCAGGATGCCGAACATCTAACATCCCCCCCGTTTAACCAAGCCGCCGAGACTTTGCCCCTTTCTGAGAAACTGGCAGCATGGAAGCTACTGCCAAGTATATCTCCTTGGGTACTAAGCACTGTAGAGAGAAACTACAGGATTCAGTTCTCACATCACCCTCCGTGGCGTGGTCTCCACTTCCATGAAACCGGGAAGTGCGCATCTGCTGACAGAAGTTGCTCAAGAGAAACGGGGGCTGCGTCCAATTTTTTAGATTTTGCAGGCTTTACCGCTATCTAAAAATAAATCAATAGAAATATTGCCAGAACACAGGAGGTTCCTGAGGTTCGCTTTCAGGGGCGAAGCTTACCAGTATCGGGTCCTTCCATTTGATCTAGCTCTCTCACCCGCACATACACAAAATACATGAATGTAGTTCTGGCTCTTACGACTCCAGAGCATCCGTATTTGAATTACATGACTGGCTGGCCCAGACTTAGTAGCTAGCGCTTCGACATCAGCATGTCGTCCTAGCTAATCTTTGTTTCTTAGGATTCAGATCCAACTCCATGAAAGCATGCTCTTTCCTGTTTAGAGGACAACATATTTGGGTGTCATATGGAATTCGAGTGTAAGCGGGCACAGCTGTTGAATAGATTCGCGGGAGCGGGAGGCTCACGTCGAATCTATTCTCAACACCCTCAAGGAAATCAAGCTAGACCAGAAAGTGACCATCACTTTCAGAGATCTTAGCTCTTATGGCAGCTGTATCCACAGTGACACCTTTGGGCCTTCTGCACATGAGAGCATTTCAGTTGTGGTTAAGAACCAGGGGATTTCACTCTAGGGCCAATCCCCAATAAGGGCTACGCACCAGGTGCTTCGTACCCTTCCTATGTGGTACAAACTTAGAGTGGGACCCAGAGTCAGAAACCGCGAATGCTAACGACAGACGCTTCCCTCATGGGCTGGGGTGCGGTCCAAGGGAGCTGGAGAGGCCATCTTTTTGCGTGGCACATTAATTGCCTCAAAATGATGGCTCTATTTCTGGCCCTAAAGCACTTCCTCCAGCAGTTTAGACTACCATGTCCTAGTGCGCGTGGACAACACTATGGCAGTCTTGTATATTAATCGCCAGGACGGACTGTGCTCGCGCCACTAAATAGCTAGCGCACCAGTTTCCTGTTCCTCAGGGCGATTTACATTCTGGGAAAATTTCATGTAGCGGAAGTGGACCTCTTTGCCTCGCAAGATCAGCAAATGTCCCCTTTACTACTCTCTGATTTCCAGCCCCTACGTCTGGACGCCTTGGCGGTCCCTGAACAGGACCAACTAAGTCAAGCTGGTCTTCCAGCCAGCGTAATTAAGACTATTCTAAGTGCTAGGGCTGCCTCCCCTAGAAGAGCTTATGCCCTCAAATAGAATGTATTTGAAAGTTGGTGCATGACGAAGGGGGTAGACCCAGTTCACTGCCATATTGTTTCAGTGCTGGAGTCTCTGCAGGAAAAGTTGTCTTCGGGCCTCCACTAGAGTTAGCGCCTCAGGTTTTTGACCCTCAAGATGGTTTTTCTAAATGGTGGAGATTTGTCAGTGTCCCCATTCTGCCTAGACTTTGCCCCTGGGCTAGTCAGGGCCATTTTGCATCCTCACTAACAATCTTCCGAAAGTTCCATTCCCAACATGCACCCTATTGTTTTTGAAGCCTTCTGTCCTCCGCCTTTACAGCTATGGAGCAGGAGAGACTTCACTTACTGTGTCCAGTATGTGCTCTTCAGATTTACATCCACCGCATCAGCCAGTGGCCTCTAGGAATCAGAGCTCATTCAACCAGAGGAATCACCTTATCTATTGCACTAGCAAAAGGTATTCCCTTGCAGGAAGTGTGTGACGCGGAGGGTTGGTCCTCTCCGCACACATTTGCCAATATGCATCCTATTGTTTTGAAGCCTTCTGTCCTCCGCCTTTACAGCTTCGGGGCAGGAGAGACTTCACTTACTGTGTCCAGTACGTGCTCTTCAGATTTACGTCCACCGCATTAGCCAGTGGCGTAAGTCAGAGCAGCTTTTACATGTTTGGAGCCGCAAGCTGCGTGAGGGATGCTATTGCCCTCTCCTATGAGGCGCGTGGGCTCACTTTGCCTCTAGGAATCAGTGCTCATTTAACCAGGGAAATCGACTCATCTATTGCACTAGCAAGAGGTATTCTCCTGCAGCAAATGTGTGACGCGGAGGGTTGGTCCTCTCCGCACACATTTGCCAATATGCATCCTATTGTTTTAAAACCTTCTGTCCTCCGCCTTTACATCTTCGGAGCAGGAGAGACTTCACTTACTGTGTCCAGTACGTGCTCTTCAGATTTACGTCCACCGCATCAGCTAGTGGTGTAAGTCAGGGCAGCTTTTACATGGTCTGGGGCCGCAACCGGGGGGCGGCCCCCACTACACTGGGCTATTGCCCCCTCCTATCCGTGGGCTCACTTCGCCTCTAGGAATCAGGGCTTATTTAACCAGGGGGATCGCCTCATCTATTGCACTAGCAAGAGATATTTCCCTGCAGCAGGTGTGTGACATTTGTTACATTTATAGTCGAGATGTTCATGCTACTCCGGGCTCACGGGTCCTCGAGTCAGCTACTCAGACAAAGTTCTGAGACCTTCTCGGCCTTGTGCGCACATGTACACAACCTTGATGTCCAGACATTTGCAGTGTGGCGGCGTTGGTATTCTCGTTCCCATAGCGTTTTCACGCAGCATCGAGTGTAGCTTTTGAAAGGGAACGTCTCGGGTTACTTTGCTGTAACCCTGTTTCCTGAAAAGGCGGGAACGAGATGCTGCATGAAAGAGACGCTTTCTCTATGTTATTTATCTCTCTATATATTCTCTAATTATGACTTGAATAAATCGGCTCACATCAGAGCGTGCTGGCATGTTGGAAAAGCCAGCGTTTATCTATCGAGTAGCCTATATAAGTGTGAGTCGAGGGTTTATATACGCCGATAAATGAATTTTAGATGAATTTTAAAGCATAATTTTTAGGCCTAAATATTCATTTTAAATAATGGCCAGGTGTATTACGATGTTGTTCTTTGCATGTTGTATCTGCACGGTGAGATTGTGTGTGTGTCTGCGCACGCGTCTCATACTGTATTGTAAGTGTGTATGCACGGCGGGTTTGTGTATGTGTTTGTGACGTTCTCCTGTTCTTTGATCATGCTTCCAATCAACCCTGGCCTCCAAACTCAGAAGCTACGTGTCATAGCCGATAACTGCTTCTTTGATCTGCTGGTTACGGCGGGGTCGTCGACTGTTGATCAGCGTGTAAATGTCTGCAACAAACACTAACCATTAAAATGTAAAAAATTTAATTAAACACAAATATATAAATTAGATTTTCCTTATACATAATATTTTCATTATATATAAACTCATAGGGCACTTTTACTACGCTAAAGTACCATTTAAAGCTATTTATTCATTTATCTTTTATTTGCTTATTTACTTACTAACTGGCGAACGCTTTAGTAAAGAGCTCTAAAGCAAGGTCAATATGAATGACAATGGAATATTACAGAATGTGCGAGTTGACACCCATGCACCAATAACTAACTATTAAAATGTTGGATTTGAATTAAAATGGCACTGATATATATTGGTGTTTAATTAAATTAAAAACACACAATGGACAAACGAAACTGGTATATACTAATAATTCATTGAATAAAAAATAAATACTATAATATTTGTTTATAATATTTATAAATGAATACACCTTTTTTACAATGCTTCCCTTATATAATTACTTTTCATTTGTATTCTTATTATATATAAAGTAATATAATTTTTATTTTTTACTTTTTTTTGTAAAGCTGCTTTGAGACAATGACTATTTTAAAAGCACTATACAAATTATAGTATGCGTTATGCGGTCGATATTGCCAGCTGATAGAGAAGGAACAGCCAATCAGAAGTAGTGTGTGGAAGTCTGTGATTGGCTGGTTTTGTGGCAGTTTTGTAACACTGGACAAAGTTGAGCGAGCGTACATATGTACCAAAAGAGTGTAAAAAAGGTTAATCTAACACATCAATGGGGATAGCGCCGTCTGTTGGGCCGTAATGGTATTTGATGTGTGGAATAAGGACGGCCCACAGCAGTGAGGAGACACTCTATGTGCTATGTGCGTGAATAGCACGTTTAAAACTATTAGAGAAATATCAGTTAAAAAGTTAGTAAAAACACAGAAATATTTTTTGGTTTGTGGATTCATCCCTTCGTGAACAAATTCGGTAACTGTTTTTACTCATTTGGCCTTGAATGTGTTATTTTATATTGAGTTATTTTAAACTATTTATTTTTTACTTGTAGTTAATCTGTGTTATCTTTTGTTTTATGTAGAGCTGATTTATTTCTCATTCAACAAAATCTTTATTTCCACATTATATCCTCATTGTGCAGTTATGTTACAGAAAATGTTGTTTTAAGTTTTGGCTTAATTGGTTAATTTGTTTAGGGGTTGTGCATGTTCACCACTAGGGGATATTTTCCCTTGAATGTAATTGAATCATAATTAAATGTATGTAATTGGTAATGTTTATTGTAACTGTCAACTTAAAGAAAAGATATTCCACTATACGATCACAAAGCTAAGAGATTTCATTTAATTTAAAATAAGAATACTGTGGAGCTGGTTAATTTCTCAACCAACCAAATCCTTATTTTCACATTATATACTTATGGTGCAGAAACCGCCCAGGCAAGACCGTCACACATAGCAGCTTTTAAAGTAAACTAATAGTCACACAACAAAGAGCTCACTAGTGCCCTCTGGTGGACATGCTCTGTATCTGAGAAATAGGTCAGAATTTTTAATTCGTGAAGAAACTTCTGAATTTTGGACATTTTTTCTTAAAATGATTAAATAAATCACACATAAAAATGTGATGTAAATGTGTGTTAGTATTTTTATTGGGTGAGTGTGATGGTTTGATTAAAAAAAAAATTGTTCTTTGTCATTATTATGCAGAGGTGGGTAGTAACAAGTTAGATTTACTCCGTTACATTTACTTGAGTAACTTTTTGGGGAAAAAAATGTGTAGTAAGTAGTTTTACTGCACCATACTTTTACTTGAGTAGATGTGTGAAGAAGAAACGCTACTCTTAATCCACTACACTCCGTTAAATTCGACTTGTTACTTTTATAAACATTTATTCAACACCTTAGACATTCTTTATTTTTGCCAGAGAAATGCAGCCGATGGATCTACCATGTGATTTCACCAATTAGATGTAGCAACAATAATCACATGACTTCATTTGACCAATCAGCCGCAATAACATTAACCACACGTAGTCAAATGACCAAACAGAAAAGCTGCATATAGCAGAGGGAAAAAAGTCTTCAGCCGTGTAGACAGCGAAGGAAACATGACACATTTAGTTTAGCTGTTTTATTTAATGTTGCAATGTTAAAATATATAATAATATAATGTTATATATATATATATATATATATATAATTAGCAAATAAACTTGAGGCAAAAAAAAAATTGGTTTCTTACATTTGTTCTGCTGGACCCAGTTTATGGTAAAGTAAGACCTCTTGTACTTACTGTACAATGTTATTTTCTTTAATAATTTCTTTAATAATTAATCAGCAGTAGACAAATACACACATTACAGGGCAATAAAAGACATAATGAAATATTTTACAAATATTTTCATATTAAACAGAAAAAACAACAATAAACCTTAAATCAGTTACAAAAGTTAGTTGTTTCTTCTTTTTTTCTTTTGCAGGTTTTGTTACAATTCTAAACAAACTTAGCAATTTGCTCCAATCCACACAAGATGCTGTGCTGCTTGTTCATGTGTGAATAGTTTAGAGTGCACAACCTGTAGGATTATAGAAGAATTTGCGATATTTTATAAATTATAATATTTTTAGTCTTTCGGCTGTTCCCGTCAATAAGTCGCCACAGCGGGCCATCCGAACCGCACAACCACTTGGCACAGGTTTTACGCTGGATGCCCTTCATATATACAAACATACAGAGTCAGCTAGAATAATGTATACACACTTAAACATGAAAAATATCATCTCTTTAGATAATCACGTGACTAATGCCATGTTTAGAAGAAACATAACACTACACATTGCTGCCATAATTCAATTCAAGGTTATACTAAATACTAAATATTAAAATATGTGCTATTCATAACATAAACAAATAAAAAAATATTAATTATAATATAAGAATTACTATAACTAAGACAGTATAAATCTTACATTTTCATTATCAGACCTGTATGAGCTGAGCCTTTCTACAGATCTGATCCTAGATCAAAAATAAACAGAGGAACAGAGATCGAGCTACTGAATGCACTGAATATAAGACTGACCTCAAATTTAGTTCCTTTTTAAACCTCGTTAAAAACTTCCTGCTTCTGTGTTTTCCGATTAAAGTGGATATTGAGAATTAGTTCATTTTCTTTGTACTTGCGTGTGAATGGTACTTTAATTTTATCTGTTTGATATCAATTTGTTTTAAAAGGTGCTATATAAATGTATATTGATTTGATTAAGAAAAATCATGATTATTAATATATATCATTCAACATATCATCCTTTATTTAAAAAGGACACACACACACACACACACACACACAACACACCACACCACACACACACACACACACACACATACATTACTCTCATTATCTCAGTCTGGACTGATGCAGTGTGTAACACTAACATGTTTCTGCAGAAAAGCGCTAACAGGAAGTTAAATACAGTGCCATGATAAAGAATCACAGCGTGAGAGAAGCAGCACTCGAGCTAAACTAAAGCAGAATAAATTTAATGGACAATCAGAAGCTCCATCAGGGAAGACTTTTCACTCCACACTCTTTTCCATCTCTCCATTCTCTTTACTTCCATTTTCAGATCCAACACCTTTTCCTTCAGCAGGGATGAACGGTTTCTCTTCAGATCTGGAAGGATATTGATCCATCTTTCCCATTGTTTCACCGCATTTATCATAATCTTCTGTCCTGTACTCACTCCCTTCATCACAAGGTGCAAACCGCTTTCGCTTAAAGAAACCACACTGAGGACGAGAGAGAGAGAGAGAGCGAGAGAGAGATTTAGCATTTTATACCCACTGCACTGTGAAATGATTTAAGGGAGGAGACTATTTACATTTACACACACACACACACACACACACACACACGTCTATTAGTGTATTTACTTTTCTATTTTAAAGGAAAACCCTGTGACCCTCCACCCCACCAATAACACCAACCCCTCTTTAAGTCTTAGTTCAGTTTATTTTAAGTTCATTCTCCCTGTTACATTTCATTAAGTGTGTAGGTGTGTCCATTGTTTATTTGTTTCTCCATGTCTCTTTGCGGTTCTCCCTGTGTGTGTGCGGTGCTGCATCCTGCTTTTTTACTACTCTGTGCTTCAGTGTTCCGAGTTTGGCTGCGGGTATTTCATCTGGCAATGTTTTCTGTGGTGAAGGACTCGTCTCTTCTTCTCCTGGGTTTAGCTGCAGTGTTTTCTTTGGGTGCCGGTGGTGGTGTGCAGTTCTGTGGCTCCTGGACCTCTCCAGTGCAGACGTTAGGGGCGTGGTCAGTGTTAAGGGGCGTGGTCGCTGTCAGCGCTGAATACCGTATGTGCGTCAGGATTTTTAGTGGCTGTGTTCATGTCAGCAACAAGTCTGGTGTGTCTCTGTGATGCCGGTATGTTCAGGACTGACCTTCGTAACTTGGGTGTGTCGCTGCTCTGTGGGTCCATGAGTTCCACAGCGTTTTCCCAATTCAATTCAATTTTATTTGTATAGCATTTTAGCAATTTTTCATTGCCGCAAAGCAGCTTTCCCACCGGTTGTTCTCGTGCTGCTGCCGTTGTTTCCCGGCTGAGTTACCCCCTGAGCTACCCAGCTGCACACCTCAATGCAGACAGCTCAGCCTTTTATTTCCACTGTCATCACACTCTTAAACAAAAATCTTTAGCTACTCCATGGTGGCAAAAACAGTATAACCGTTCTCCCCCTCTTTACACTTAAAATTTATAAAAAATGTTTCTTCCTGGTTATTTAAAACCATTCAAATCTGCCTGCGGAAGAACAGGATGTGTCTCACGCAGCAGCTCTTACACCCGAGCAGCTGATGAACTTCCCAATTCCTTCATTATTGCTTCAACCTTAAACGGGAACGAGTGCACGCTTTTATATTACCACTCTTGTCACAGGTACAGACAGAGGATTAACTCTCAGATATATTCCGCTCTTTGTGAGGAACACTACCACTGCTTTGGTCATCCAGGAGGCAGAGTAGATGTTCCCACACCTGACCTGCTCTCCTACCGCTAGCAGCACCTCCTCTACCTGTTCTCCATCCTACAGCACACACATGATGCCGTCCCGGAGAGACTGAGTTGCCCCATTCACTCTCTCTCACTCTAAACTTTTCTCGTTGTTGTAACAACATTAACTAATAAAAAAAGGAAAGTCAAAACTTGGCAAGACGTGAAACAGCCTTCCACGCGTTCTCATCACAGAAAGAGAGAGAGAGGTTGTTCTAATCTTCACAGGCAGGTGTTTTTAATCCTTCACGTCTAATGCAACAGGGTTGGAGTGTTCCAGTTTCTCCTGGTGTATACTGATTGTACTGGTTTGTGCCAGTGTATATTTGTGAGGTGTGTATTGGGGTGTACTAGTCAGTGTTGGTGTTCATGTGCAGTGTGTACCAGTGTATTGGTGTGTATTGGTGTGTAGTATGAAGTGGAATGTGTTGTGTTTAATGCAAAGTTCTGAGTACTGACTGCATCCTATAATGGACAAACATTACTGAGCTGAGCTCTGATTGGATCTCACCTTCCACAGCAGGATGATGAAGATGAAAAGCAGTAAAAGTCCTCCTCCTACACCTGTCCCGATTATCATAATCATATCAGGAGGAACAACCAGTTCTGCTTTTACACTGATCTATAAACAAACACACACACACACACACACACACACATTTAGAAATGCTCTGACAATCATGACCATGTTTGTGTTATAATAAAGTCTGTGGGAAAATGTTCCTTTGCTTGGTGGTTTAGATGTTCTCAGACACGTGAGATAGACAATTGGTTGCTTTATAGTCATTATTTTGCAAGACTTTTACTCACACTACCACCACCACTGATGTCTCACACCACTGTGTGTGTGTGTGTGTGTGTGTTGTGTCGTTTTAACAGTATATATCAGTATATGACTTGGGCTAAGTGTTCAGCTATAATTCAAAGCCACATCTGAGATGTCACATGCACTTTGTCACTGTTTAGATTTTCAGAAGAAATAAGAAGAGATTTGCAACATCACTTGTGACATTATTTAATTTATTTGCTTTTCATGGGGTTCTTTAATTCCTCTTTCTCTCTCTCTAAGACTTTCTTTATTTCTGTAATTCTTGACTTCCAGGTAAAGCTTGACCCCGCCCCCACTGCCACACACTTTTATTACACAATCTGTGATCATCATAAAATGCAAAGGCGTGACCACTATCGCAGGACAAATGAAGCAGAAAATGCATGTCTTTCAGGGCAGAAGTCTTTGTAGGATGTAAATCTTCAAGGCCAGGGCACAAACTGTATAAAAGGACCTGGACAAACCCTCCGTGACACCACTATGTTTTCTGAAGAGTGTTTTTGGAGCTCTAGCTTTGGGAGCTCAGATCATCACCATGTTGGCAGGAGCCTGACTGTTGCTTGGAACACACCCGCTTACATCAGTTATCTCTCGCCCAGATAAAATGCTAAAGCATTAAACATTAATTAATATGCAAAAAAGACTTTGCGTTTGATTTAAGACCATCATCCATACTCTACATGTCATCCCGTGTTAACTCCTAATTACAGATTTATGGCTTAATATAATTATAACTTGTGATTTGGACAGAATTCAACTGGAGGTAGCTTCCATAGCTTAGCACCGTAGCTGAGAGGAAAGCCCTGCAGAGAGTAGTTAAGGCTGCACAGAGGACAGTGGGGAGCAGGCTCCCCTCTATCACCGAACTGCACACTGCAAGATGCAGAGGAAGAGCCCTCCGCATTATTAAGGACTCCACCCACCCTGCACATGCTCTATTTCAACCTCTTCCCTCTGGCAGAAGGCTGAGGAGCCTTCAGTGCAAGACCACCAGGCTCAAAAACAGCTTTTACCCTGAAGCAATTAGACTGCTGAACTCTAGCTGTGCTCTGTAGGTCCTCTCCCATTAAACACAATCAAACGTTTAGTGTAATATATAACTCTATGGTGCAATACATATATATAACCCTATAAGTCGAATATACAATGTGTGCAATACAGCCTCTGAAAATGTGCAGTACACTATGTATAGTTTATGTCTAATTTCCTGCATAATATATCTCTGACTGCTCTTATTTATATTCATGTTTATACATATTTACACCCTCATATTTATACTACTATGCTATCTCTGTGGCTTAAACTGGACCTGGGTCCTAATTTCGTACCAGAACATGGAAGTGTGCTGGTATGACAATAAAGATCCTTGAATCCTTGAATCCTTTTTGGCCCAGGGGTACAGCAGCAAAATGTATAACACCCTCATTGTACTGCAGTTTATGACACTGATAACGTTGTGCTGAAGATTATTTACACATCATATATTCATCACAACGTATTGCTATTGGTTCATGTACAGTACCATATTTCAACACGGGAGCACAAGACATCTAAAAGCTGGGGGTTTATCCTGGTTTCCCCTGGGTGTCCTGGTTTCTGTCTTTGTTTCCCAGCATGCACTGCACCTGGAACATGGTCTTGATTACTTGATTACTGACTGAAGTAGAGATTTGATGTTTTTATAGCTGTTTGGTTGTTATGGCAGTTATTGCTTCCCGATGAGGTGAGCATGAACTGGAGGCAGCTATAACAAGTTTGTTGACAGAAAGTCCATGTAGTTTGCCGAAGTCACCAGCAGATGTCAGGGCTGGGCTGCAGTCTGGTAGCATCTGCAGCAGGCCGGAACTTTGGCAGTAACATTAGCACGTGTTCCAGGTGAAGAAATTTGGAGTAAAGATGCTGACTGTCACTGAGGCTGTCATAGTCTGGTAGCGATGAGGGAAGACCAAAACTGGATGCATTGGCCAGCATCTTAATGCCAGCTGAATCTCAGGAGCTGGCTGTAACTATACACTAAACTTCAAGGCAGCAGTCACAGTCCATTAGCGGCTCACCCTCGGCAAGCTGCCCAGCGGCAAAGAACACTCCTCAAAACAAACACGCCATGGCACTCAAAGCAGACTTTATCTATCTCAGATCTCTCTGACTACTCCTGATATTATATAACTGATATTCTTTTATTCAGGGGCCAAGACCATCAGCCAAGTTGTGCCACTAGCCACGTCATATTTGGTGACCCTGCCCCTCACTTTCCCTCTGATGAAGTAGCCGCAATGCTGTATGAGCTTCTTAGTTTCAATTTCCTTCATGAGTGAGAAGCAAAAAATTAGGGTGTGTTCCCATCATGGGTGAATCATGATACCTGCCCAGCCCTAACTTCCTGTAAACATGTAAGCACAGTAATTCACCACTGACAGCTAACCCCACTGAACATTTACACCACTGACTGACACACACAGTCAGTTATATATTGGTTTATTCTATCATTTTCTTCCTTGATCCAGTAAACTGTAAACACAAACATAATAAACTGAGACAGGAAACAGAACCTACATGAGCACGGTGAAATCTGCTGGAATCGTTCTGTAAAATAAAATAAAGGGGAATTAAAAATAAGCAAAAAGACACTAATTTATGACAAACACATACACTGTGTATTGTGTGTGTATGTGCGTGTGTGTGTGCATGCGTGCGTGTGCGTGCGTGTGTGTGTGTGTGTGTGTGTGTTTCTCTCCTCACCTCGCTGTGACCAGATAACTGATGATAAAACCTTTTATCAAAGTCCAGCTGAGCAAAGACAGAAAATTCTTCCTTCTTCTTGAACCCACTGAAAGACCATTTCTGTAGAGGAAGAGAAGAAAGTGAGTCAGCCATAGAAAGTTTAGTGTGTGTGTGTGTCTCTGTGTGTGTGTGTGTGTGTGTGTTACCTCTGAATATTGTTGTTTATTAGGGAACGTGACGTTTGCACTCAGATTAATATGGACAACAGACCCGGGATCCAGTGAGAAAGGTCGACAGGTGAAATTCACAAACTGCTCCTGCAGTGAAAACACTGTGTCAGTAACTGAACATTACATCATGACAAAAACTGTTCATTCCTATGTGAAGTCCTGTAATATATGATGTACTGTCCTTATACAGCACAGTCGAGTTATTAACATATTCAGGTTTTACACATGATTTAGAAACACACAGAGCTGTGCAGAAGGTCCCACAATTTACAGACCAGAAACCAATTTGTAAGTGCTGAAAATGCTTGTCTTTTATTTTTGAATTGTGATTTGTATTTCCGGGATGTTCGGTCACATGGGTGGCGCAGGTGGATATTTATCTACTGTAATTGTGTTTGTTGTCTGAGTAGTGGGAGCGCTCACTTTCTGTTGACCGCCATAAGCCGTATGCTGTAATGTTCTTTTATATGTTACACTGTGTTGTTAATAAAAGGGTGAATACAAATGAACGGGAACGCGTCACAGAGGAATTCCTTCTACTTAGCCTTTCAGCGGCTATAGGGTGTCGCTACAGGCAAGTCAACAGAAATTTGCTTTGCATATTTGGATTATGGACGCAACTTGAAACGGCTTTTACTGGCACAACGTATGTTCATCACATTGAGCTGTAAAGTGGAGCAGCCGACACACGACAACACGCAGGGCGAATGAGGTATGTCTGCGGTTTAAATGGATTCTAGCTGCATTGCTGTTAAGGAAGATGCGGTGATAGCCGCTATATTTAATTGGCATTGGATCGAAATGCAGTGTGACTTGCTCTTGCGTGTTAGGAGCTCACGTGTGCTGCCCTACTAAGTTCATTCATTCATTGTTGGCTCTGTGCGCGCTGATTGTGACGATATGTGGGATTGAGTTCAGCGGATTGTTGGTTTTAAGAATGAACTCTGAGGAGATGGAACACGCTGCTGATAGCAGCAAAAGAGAGCATAAGCCCACGGCAAAGGCCATGGCGGCTAAAATTGAAGCCTTACAAAAGGATCGCAAGAGTAAGGTGAATAAAGTAAAGAATATGATTGTGTCCATAAAGGAGTTGATGAAATGTGATTATAAGGAGTCTCAAGTGTCTTCCATGTTGAAAACAATACAACTGTTGATGGATGGTGCATGTGTGTTACACAGAGATGTATTACCTTTGCTTCCTTCTGAGGAACAAACTAAACAGAATGAATGGTTTGATTCAGTTTCCAAACATTACAATGGCTTTGTGAAAAATGTTGAAGATTGACTAACTGAAACTGGGAAAAGGTGTGATGAAAGTGTTTTAAATGCTCAAATAATGGATGCACATTCTGCTCAAGGAAATAAGAATGAAAATCTTGGTGCTGCACCTTTGGATTCTTAAAATTCTAGGACTGTGGAATCAAATGCAACCTCTTAATATTTGTGACTCTGATATTGCATATATATGTGACTCTGATATATCCTTTGTTGAAGCTGTGTCCACAACACAAGGTTCTCAGCCTTCTGATGTAATTCAACAGAATGAACGGGACAGTGTTTCAAATATAAGTAGCAAAGGATCTACTAAAACGTTGTTGTCATCTCATGGATCTCGATTCAGTTGCTCTTCCATTTTGTCTACTCGTCTTAAGGCTGAGGCAGACTTGGCTACCAATTGCGTTTTCATGAGTTCATGCACTCATTTGAAGAAGTTGTTGAAAGGAGAGCAGATAGTCCAAGAGATTGTCTCCACTTCTTGGAGCAATATACGCGTGGACAACCAAAGGAACTTGTTATGAGTTGCCAGCACATGATCCCTTCGCAAGGTTATCTAAGGGCTAAGACCTTGCTTAAGGAAAACTTTGGCAATAAGGTGAAAATTGCTTCATCATATATGGAAAAGGCTCTTTCTTGGAAGGTTATAAAATCTGAAGACACTAGGGCTCTACAAGATTATGGTCTTTTCTTAAGGAGTTGTTGTAATGCTATGGTTGATGTTCAATATATGAATGAGTTGAATCTCACTTCTAATATGCAAGTTATCCTTTCAAAGCTTCCTTATAAATTAAAAGATAAATGAAGAGCTGTTGCATATGATCTTAAGGAGCAAGGCCACAATCAAATCACCTTCTCTGAAAATTCTCACAGATCCGGTGTTTGGCAACATTCAGGAAACTTCACCTGCTGGAGGTAGAAAGGCGAATACTAGAACGATCTTATCAAAACCCAGAAGCAGTTTTGCAACCACTATAACTGCTACACCAGAGGTAAAGGATCACAGTAGGAGATCTAATAATAGAATTTGTCTCTTTTGTGATGGAGAACACTTGTTGGACGAATCATAGAGAAAAAATGAATTTCTTGAAAACGAAAGGAATTTGTTTTAGCTATTTGAGTACAGGACATATTAGTAGGGACTGCAAGAGGAGAAGTATTTGTAATGTATGTACTCTCAAACACCCAAGTTTTTTGCACATTCATCCTTATATGAAAGAAGACTCTTTGGACAAAAAAAGGTCTGAATTAAAACCAGCAGTCTCTCTTCAATCTAGTGGTGTTACTGGGGCTGGTAAAGACATCTGTGCATTGTCTATTGTTCCAGTTTGTGTTAAATCGAAACAGGGTAACAATGTTGTAAAGACATATGCATTTCTTGACTCTGGGAGTTCTGCTTCATTTTTTTACGGAGATTTTGATGAACAAGCTTAATCTTACTGGAAAGAAAGTGAATATTCTGCTCAGGACTATGAGTCAGGATAAATCTGTTGGTAGCTATGTTCTGAAGGACCTGGAAGTTTCTGGGCTGAAGCAAGAGTATTACTGTGCCTTGCCAGAGGTGTATACTCAAAAGAACATGCCAGTGACTACAGCAAACATTCCTTCCCAGAAAGACCTTGAACGTTGGCCACATTTGAGTCACATATGTTTGCCAACAATAAATGCCAACATTGAGCTTTTAATTAGAACTAATGTTCCAGAAGCATTGGAGCCTTGGCAGGTTGTACGTAGTAAACATAATGGCCCAAATGCCATATGGACAATGCTTGGCTGGACAGTTAACGGACCTCTCAAGGGAGTGAGTATGAATAAAGATACTGATGATGATAGTGCTGAAAGACTTCCTGTGACTGTGAATAGAATTGCTGTACTGAAGTTGGAGGAATTATGGAAACAGCAGTTTAAGGCTGACTTTCCCGAGACTGTACATGAGGAACAGATAGCAATGTCAAAAGAAGACCATCAATTTATGGATTTTATGTCTCATTCAGCAAAACTGATCAATGGTCATTATAGCATTGGTCTACCATTTAGAAATGCTGAAGTGGTCATGCCAATGAATAGGGGAGTTGCGAAACAATGTGCCTTAAGTCTTCAAAAAAGGGTTTAAGTTGAATAGTTCCTTTCATGCAAATTATATAGCCTTCATGGAGGATGTTATTTAAAAGGGTTATGCAGAAAAGGTACCCATGGCAGAATTGAAAAGATGTGATGGACGTCTGTGGTATATACCACATCATGGGGTATATCATCCCAAAAAACAAAAAATTCGAGTTGTGTTTGATTGTGGAGCTTCTTTTCAGGGTGTAACCTTGAATAGCATGCTCCTACCAGGTCCCGACTTAACCAACTCACTCTCAAGTGTCCTTGTACGATTTGGACTTGAGCCTGTTGCCATGATGGCTGACATCGAAGCCATGTTCTATCAAGTCAGAGTTCATCCAGAAGACTGTGATATCTTGAGATTTTTGTGGTGGCCAGAAGGTAACATAAATCACAGTCTGGAAGAATACAGAATGCTGTACCACCTGTTTGGTGTGACATCCTCACCAAGTTGTTCAAGTTTTGCCTTGAGGAAATGTGCGACAGATCAAAGGAATCTATTTGACTCCAAGACACTGGATGTTGTCTTTGATAATTCTATGTGGATGATTGTCTTGTTTCAGTTCCTTCAGAATCAGATGATGTGCAGTTATACAAAGATTTAACTAGTATGTGTGTCAATGGAGGGTTTAAATTGACCAAATGGATGAGTAACAACCATGTTGTATTGACTGCTATACCCGAAAAGGACAGAGAGACAAAGGTAAGGGATTCAGATTTTGATTATGATGCTTTACCTCTGGAAAAAGCTTTGGGAGTGCAATGGTGTGCTGAATCAGATGCCTTTCAGTTTAAAGTTGTAGTTAAAGACAGACCTCTTACTAGGAGAGGAATTCTCTCAGTGGTTAGTTCCATTTACGATCCTCTAGGATTTCTGTCACCTGTGATTTTGTCTGCCAAAAGGATATTACAAGATCTCTGTAGAGAAGGAATAAGATGGGAAAATGTTATTCCTCCTGTATATGTTCAACGTTGGATGAACTGACTGGATGATCTTCATCGTTTGAGAGTTTTGAGGTCAAAAGATGTGTGAAGCCGGATGGGTTTGGAGAAGTAATGTCTGCTCAAATGCATAATTTCTCAGATGCTAGCGAGCAAGGATATGGTGTGGTATCCTATTTGTTGCTTTATAATGAGCAATTACTAGCACACTCTACTCTTCTGGTAAGCAAGGCAAGAGTTACACCTTTAAAGCCCATTACAATCCCTCGTCTGGAACTTACAGCTGCTACACTGGCTAGCCGCATTGACAAAATCTGGGTGAAAGAACTTAAGATGCCTTTTCAGGATTTAGTTCTTTGGACGGACAGTACTTTAGTACTTAAATATATTTGAAATAAGACCTCAAGATTTAAGTGCTATGTGGCTAACAGAGTGTCTGAAATTTTAAGTGTTTCAGATGTAAAACAGTGGAGATATGCAAGTTCTTCAGAAAATCGCAGATTTGGCTTCTAGAGGAGTGAATGTGGATACATTCTTGAAGAATGAGTTGTGGATTTCTGGTCCCAAGTTCCTTGCTCAACCAGCAGAAGAGTGGCCAAAGGACCCAAGGGACAGAGACTTGATGTTGTCTCACGACCCCAAGATCGAAAGGATTGCTCTGGTAAATAGGGTTCATGTCAAAAAAAAATTTGATCCGATATCACAACTCATCAATTATTTCTCTACTTGGATCCGATTAAAAAAAAGCTGTAGCATGGATACTACGTTTGAGAAAAATTTTGATGGACCCTAGCAAGGAAAGGAAGAGGCTGCAGGCTGCTCTTGTTTGTTGTATAGATCCATATCTACAGAAGATGACTATTGATAAGGAAATGCAGATGTTTAAATGTTCTGTGTGTAAAGACTTGCTTTTAGTGGAAGAACTGGAAAAGGCTGAAATAGAAATCATTCGATTCTGTTATAAGAAGAAATTCTCTGAGGAGCTGACAAGTCTTGGAAGGGAGGGAGTAGTTAAGCGAAACAGTCCACTCTATAGCCTCAATCCTATATTACAATCTGATATTGTCAAGGTTGGTGGACGTCTTGGTAAAGCATTGATATCTGAAGTATCAAAACACCCGATTATATTGGCTAAAGAGTGGCATATTTCTAATTTGATTCTGCGTCAAATTCATGAAGAGGTGGGACATAATGGACGGAATTACATGCTGGCTGCCCTTCAACAACGATATTAGATCCCTGGAGCTAGTGGAGCCATAAGGAGAATTCTTGCAAAATGTGTAGTGTGCAGAAGATTCCATGGAATTTCTGGCCATCAACAAATGGCTGATTTATCTCAAGATCGAGTTTCACCAGACAAACCACCCTTCACATGTGTTGGTGTTGATTGTTTTGGCCCTTTTGAGATCAAACGAGGGAGAACAATCATAAAGTGCTATGGAGTCATTTTTACATGTCTGGCCATTAGAGCCGTTCGTATTGAAACGACTGCATCATTAGACACGGATTCATTCATTCATGCATTAAGGCGTTTCATTGCTCGACGAGGACAAATTACTGAAATACGTTTAGATAATGGCACAAATTTTGTTGGAGGTGAACGTGTTATACAGGAAGCAATACAAAATTAGAATCATAGGCAGATCAACGATGTTCTTCCTCAAAATAAAATAAAATGGATCTTTAATCCTCCAACTGGTTCTCACCATGGAGGGATCTGGATAAGGCTCATCAGGTCAATAAAGAAAATTCTGAATTCCATTTTGCGAGGACTAAACTTGGATGAAGAGGGCCTTTATACATTCTTGTGTGTATAATAATCAACCCATAACCAGAACTTCTTTGGATCCCAATGATTTGGAGGCTTTAACACCTAATCATCTCCTCCTACTTAAGACAGAACTTGCATTGCCACCTGGGTTGTTTGTAAAAGAAGATTTGTATACCCGTTGAAGATGGCGACAAATTCAATACTTGTCTAATATATTTTGAAAAAGATGGATAGGTGAATATCTACCTTTACTACAGGAACGGCAAAAGTGGAAGGTTAAGCCACGTAATTTTCAGTTGGAAGATGTTGTACTGGTGGTGGATGATAATGCACCTAGAAATTCTTGGATCATGGGCAAGATCATTGAGACGACACAAGACAAGAAAAAACTCCCTTTATTTCTCTACATAATCTCTTGCTACACTAATGCATTTATCCCAGTGTGTCACTAGAGCTTGGACACCATCAAGGTAGAAAGCTTTGGCAGGTCAGGACTGTACAGAGGATGTGGCAATAACTAAGTTCAATTCAATTCAATTTGATTTGTATAGTGCCAATTGCAGCGGTGGAAAAGAATAATAAAATGTTGTACTCAAGTAAAAGTACTGTTACTTTAGTAAACTTTTACTGAAGTTGTCAGTACGTTGACCACAGAAAGGCGTAATGTCCGTCGGTGCGTAGAGGCGGGTCCAGACGCAGGTGCAGGAACGAGGCGTTGTCTGGCCGGGGATGAGTGAGAGCGAGCAGAGCAGAGAAATCCGTCAGCGTGGCGCTTGTGCTGGAACGTGAAGATAAGCCGTAGTCGTGAAAGCGTGCGTTGGGTCGTGAGCCGTGAAGTCCGTCAGCGTCGTGACTGTGCCGAGACGTGAAGATAAGCCGTGGTCGTGGGGGCGCGCGTTGGATCGTGAGCCGTGAAGTCCGTCAGCGTGGTGTCTGTGCCGAGACGTGAAGATAAGCCGTAGTCAAGAGAGCGCGCGTTGAGTCGGGAGCCGTGTAATCCGTCAGCGTAGCAATCAAATCAGAATCGACAGGCGAGGAGGGAGAAAAACGAGAATCGGAAACAAACTTGGCAACGTAAGGGCTATCAAAGTAAACGCGAGAAAACTGGTACAAGAGACACAATAATCTGGCAAGGAACCAGTGCGCTGCGCTTCCTTATAAGCACAGAGAAATCAGCGCTGAATGAGAAACCGGTGTGCAGGCGGGGCGGAGCGGGGGCGTGGAAGTGACATGACAGCGTGGGAAAACAAGGGCGCGTGATGAGGATCTTGACAGCGTGGGAAAAGAAATGTCAATAGACAAGAGCGGTCTTAGATCAGCGCGGAGCGCTGAGAGCATGACAGAAGTACAAGTAAAGTTACCCTTATAAAAATCTACTCAAGTAAAAGTCAAAAGTAGCTCAGTAAAAATTTACTCAGAGTAAAAGTTACTGAGTTACTTTTTTTTAACAGTGGGGGTGGGTGGGGGATGGAACACCCTTACATAATAAATCTGTTGCCTTTGTTGTGCTTGAAATCAAAGTTGTGGCTTAAATATGACCAGAGGGTTTGATCATAAGAATTTGTTGGCATTTTACTTTTAGCTGTGTCTGCATCACTGGCATCTGTTTTGTCCGTCTCCATCGTTCTTGTGAATTTAGCGTGTTTGTTCTCCATCAATCTATCAGTGCAGTGGTTTCCAGGGTGCAATTTTTTTCCTTCCCCGTTGTATTATTCGTATTATTTTTCCTTTTCGTTCATTTATCTTTTACTCAGTGGTGAATATGATTTAAAATGTAGTGAAGTACAATACGTTAAACAAAACATACTTAATTAAAAGTAAAATTACAGATTTTAAAAAATACTTTAAAAAGTAGAAGTACACAAAAAATCTAATCAATTACAGTCATGTGAGTAAATGTAATTCATTACTTTCCACCTCTGGGCAATCGTGATTGTCGCGAAGCAGCTTTACACAATCAAAAGAAACTCCCGGCCGAGTTCCTATAATGTGCAAGTGGTGTTAATGGATGATTGTAAGGACAGTTTCCACAGACAGATGCATCTCTTTTTCAAATTGGTGACAAATTATTTGTCAATTTTCAAGGGTCAGGCATTTAATTCACTGAATGTTTATGTAAACAACTGCAGTTGGCGCCAAAGTCACCTCGGCCAGGATAAACATACATGGGAGTAGTGCGTCCTTTAAAAGGTCTGCACTATTCAAGTGTTAAGAGTCTCATCACCTTTTGTGCTTACAGTCTTCTGTAAATGTCAATCACTTTCACGCCTTCATTCCAGCACACGTCCCAGTTTGAATTGAACGCCCCTTGTATATCTGTCAGATTATAGTTGGTTCTTTCAACAAAGACTCTGATTATGAGCAGCTCTGCAAATCACATGACTCTGTTTGTCCTGTACTTACATGTCACACCTGTTTTACTTTTGTGTCTTTGCACCCATATAAACATTTCTGGTGTTTTCTTGCTTGAGTAAAAACCTGAACTATGTGTGTTTCATTTCATTCATACTTCACTAATTTGCCTGCATGATCTGACAATATCTATAATTACACACAGTGTATCTATGTGTGTCACTGTAACGTGTGTGTGTGTGTGTGTGTGTGTGTGTGTGTGTGTCAGTGAGAGTTTCCTTTTATACAGAATTTCAGTAAGCGCACGCAGGAGTCGAGTTCCATAAAGAACAATAATAAAATCAACAGGAAGTAAACAAACAATAACTTACATCATGTTTCTGAGGTGGTATGATGCTACAGACTGTAATATTCTGTAAGAAAATAAAGTTTATTAGTGTAGTCTGTAAATAATTATTAAACACACAGATAAGTATGTTTTTATAACAAGAAGTTTAACAATATCCTATTTTTTGTAACTGCAGTAAATGTGTAAAGTGCTGCTGATGCATCAAAGGTGGAGTCGTGAAGATGGAGTGGGCAATTTTACAATTTTTCATCTGTGCAGGATTAATGCTGTTCCTATTTATATATTGTAAATTGTTTGACTGCAGCAGCATGCCGGTGCTTCAGTCATCCCACTTCAATTGGGGCACAAATTACACTTACAAAGACCCTCAGGATAAACTTTTTCTCAGGATGAAGCCTCAGGATGAAGCTTTTATTTTGGTCTTGTCTCAGTAGCAGTGGAATGGCTCAATCCTCATTGGGCTTTTCAAGTTCTTCCTATATAACCAATATAAAGCGCCCTAAGCAGCAACAAGAGGAAAGGAGCAAGCACAAAATCCCCACACACCACATCATGGGCACAATCATCAGACAGGTAGGATGTCGACAGAGACATAAACAATTATCGTTTAACACAATTGACACTAAAAGGCCTTAACAGAAGGCCAACATAATTAATAAGGGCCATCCTAAAATCCTGGCGAAGACAAGGAAAAAGACAGTACCATTAATGACTGGGAAGGATATGGACCAGAGGAGAGACGCTGGGTAACAGCAGAAGATATTCTAGATTCTCTGTTGATAAAGAAATTTCACACGAACCACCCTAACCAGTGTCAACCAGGCAGAAGAGGGAGAAGAAGGAAACGTATAAAGGGAAATGAAATACTCCTAGCATATAAGCTCTGACTCACCTGAGTACTAATTACACATAAACAAGATGCTCCTATCAGTACCTACATCCAGCTTAATTATTATTCACAAAAGGTAATAAATATAAGGTAAATGGTCGGGCAATTCTAATACACCAACTACGTTTTATATAACATGAACTAAGGTGGTTTCTATGTGATGTGGTAATGGTGTTTCCAAGAAAAGGAACACAGGTTCCCTCGTTGGCAAGTTTTACATTTTTTTTTGTTGCCTATACTTGTCCAAACTAGTCTCAAAGATCAGCACACAGAGCCTCCACTCAGGTAGTTCAACACAACTGGTATGGTCAGATAAAGCTTAAGGTCATAGTTACATTTAGGCATTTGGGAGACGCCCTTATCCTTTATCTCTTTTTACATCTGAGCAGTTGAGGGTTAGGGGCCTTGCTTAAGGGCCCAACCACAACCTGGTTGTGGGATCCAAACCTGGGACCTTCTGAACTGTAGTCCAATGCCTTAACCACTGAGCTACCCCTATCCCCTAGCAACCACACAGTATCTTCATACAATGTTATGTGGTGTGGTATGGAGAGCCGCACCATGAGATGTTGTAATATTTATAAGAGCCCTAACGCCGGGCTTTAGATTTTGTTTTAAAAAAAAGTCAATGAAATAGAAGTGTGTGAGAGTTCTTGTGATATGCATGGGAAGACCTTCAATAACAGCATATTTATTGCATTTGTATAGGGCTAAATAATTATTTTTATTTAAATACTCATTAATATATATATATATATATTTTTTTTTTTACCGATAAGATGGCATTATGATCCAGATGGAAGATCTTTTCATCAGTGTGATTCAGCATCCTGAAGCTTATTGTCACTGGCAGACCCTTTAGTCCCAGATTTCTCACCTACACACACACACACACACACACACACACACAAGAGCCATATAAAGACTATACATACACCTGTTCTATAGTCAGAGAAGACATTGAAGAGACATTGTAAAGTCCACAGAATCAGAATATTGGTTAAGTGTTGTGTAGAACCAGACTGAGAGTGTTGATGGTTAGTGAAATGGAGCATGCTGAACACGAGGGGTGTGTCATCTGCCTTATTTTAATGCTTGAATGTTAATTAGATATACAGTACAGTGGGGAAAATAATTATTTGATCCCCTACAGATTTTCTAAGTTTGTCTACTTACAAAGAAATGAAGGATCTATAATTTTTATCATAGGTTTATGGTTAAGGATTAAGACAGAATATCAACCAAAAATCCAAAAAGCACATGATACAAATGTTATGAATTAAGTTGCATTTCAATGAGAGAAATAAGTATTTGATCCCCAACCAACCAATGATAATTCTGCCTCTCACAGACTGGTTATATGCTCTTGTGGTACACATATTAATTTAAGGAGGTGCTCCTAACAACAATGTGGTATGTGTATAAAAGCCACCTGTCCACAAAAGCTCTATCTTCCATTCCAACCTTACCACCATCGGCAAGACCAAGAGCTGTTAAAGCAAGTCAGAAGCAAGATTTTAGACCTGCACAAGGCTGGAATGGGCTACAAGACCATCAGCTAGAAGCTTGGTGAGAAGGAGACAACTGCTGGAGCGATTATTTACAAATGGAAGAAATACAAAGTAACCATTAATGGCCCTATATGCAAGATTTCACCTCATGGACTAAGAATAATCATGATAAAAATGAGGGACCAGCCCAGGACTACACAGGAAAAGCTTGTGAATGATCTCAAGACAGTTGGGAGCACAGTCACCAAACAAACCATTAGTAACACAATACGCCTGCATGGATTGAAATCCTTTAGCGCAGCAAGGCTTTCCCTTCTCAAGGATGGGTTCCAGCAAGTAAATGACCCCAAACAGACTGCCAAGGCAACCAAGGAGTGGCTCAAGAATAAGCACATTAAGGTCATGGAGAGTTTCCAGACCTTAATAGAATAAAAAATTCACGGAGAGAGCTGTAACTTCGAGTTGCCAAGCAACAGGCAAGAAACCTTAAACATTTAGAGAAAATCTGTAAAGAATAGTGAATCAAAATGCATCCCAAGATGTGTGCAAATCTGGTAAACAACTACAAGAAATGTCTTCCCACGGTGCTTTCCAGCAAGGGTTTCTCTACCAAGTACTAAGTCGTGTTCCCTTTCAAAGGCTACACTCGATGCTGCGTGAAAACGCTATGGGAACATCTTTTTATGTTGCTGGTTGTGAAGCATGTGTATATCAAACACGCCAAATTTTGGCCTATATAACCTCCTGTAGGGTGATGTCATCTGATTAGATGCACCTGCAGGTGAAAAAGATCTTTTATCTTCACCGCTTTATGTGGGAGTGTGTGTCAACAAGCATGATAAGGATCTAACAGCAGAATTTTAAGCTTATAAAACTCACCAGACAATAAGGGCGGAGTTTTATTGTTTTACTGCTTTGAATGTTTGGGTGAGAAGCACGCTCTCGAAGAGCTTAATGGAGAGTGCGAGCACTGTAATCTTCTCCCCATGAAACTGCTACGCGCGCCTCGCGTTCTTTAGGGAGCCACGAGCCGCGCTGCACTCATGGGGATCACAGACTGACTTGGCCGAGGCACGAGCCCTTCCTTTCTATCGCCTTCTCCCCCTAACCCGAACTCTCTCTTTCCACTTCCCGAGTGCACTCCGGTGCCTCTCGTGGGTGCGTTGAAGAGACTCACTCCCCTGCTTCTTTGGAAATGGAAGTAGCTTCCTCAGAACGCTCCTTTAAAGATGAGAGAGAATATGAGGAGCTGCTTGAGGTTATAACGCGTGCAGTCGAACGACTGCATATTGATTGGCCACAGGAGCAAGCTCACCCAAAACACTCAAAATTACACGACAGATTCCTGTCGGGTGGCCAGGAGATGGAGCCAAAACGCTGCTCTCTCCCATTCTTTGATGACCTCCACAACGAAATATCTCGTTCTTGGAGGAATCCTTTTTCTTCCCGTATTTTTGTTCCATCGACTTCGTTTTATTCGAATATCGTGGATGCAAAAGCACAAGGCTACACCATGATGCCCCAGATAGAAGAGACGCTTGCGGGCTATCTCTCTCCTGCGGCATCATCTTCACTAAAGAAACCAACATTTCCCTCCTAGCCGTGTATAACTTCTTCTACCCTTGTAGGGAAAGCGTTTCAAGCAGCAGGTCAGGCCGGCGCTTTCTTGCACACCATGGCGGTTTTGCAGGCGTACCAGGCTGATCTGCTGAAAGATCTGAGCACAAGCAGCACAGTGAATCAAGAAGCCCGTGCTGTCGGCCGTTCTATGGCCTCTTTGGTGACTGCTAAATCTAACAGGCATCAAGGATAAGGACAGAACTTTCCTCCTTGATGCTCCTGTTTCACCTTCCAGCCTATTCGGCGATGCTGTTAATACCATCGCCACTAGGTTCCAAGAGGCTAGATTGTATGAACAGGCCTTTGGGAAATTTTCTCCTACGCCATGCTCAGGAGTTAAGCCCGTCGGCCACCCAGCCTTCACCAGATCTGATTCTCGCCAGGCGAAAGGCCAGAAGGAGAGTGTCAGCAGCTGGCCACCCCTACCAGACAATGAGTCAGGCTACTACAGTCAGTATTTCTTGGTTCCAAGAGAAACGGGGGGCTGCGTCCAATTTTTAGATTTCGCGGGCTGTCCTGCTATCTAAAATGAATAATACAGCTTCAAAATGTTGACTGTCAAAGTGATTGCTCTCAAATTCTACCAAGCGATTGATTTGTGACAATCGTTTGAAGGACGCTTACTTTCATATAGAAATATTGCCACAACACAGGAGGTTTCTGAGGTTCGCGTTTGGGGTGAAGCTTACCAGTATCGGGTCCTTCCATTTGGTCTAGCTCTCACCCGCACATATACAAAATGCATGAATGTAGTTCTGGCTCTTGTGACTCCAGGGCATCCATATTGAATTACATATACGACTGGCTGGCCCAATCTCAGCAGCTAGCGCTTCGACATCAGCATGTCGTCCTAGCTCATCTTTGTTTCTTAGGATTGAGACCCAACGCCACGAAAAGCGTGCTCTTTCCTGTTCAAAGGACAACATATTGGGTGCCACATGGGATTCGAGCGTAAGCAGGCACAGCTGTCTCCCGCTCGTGTCCAATCTATTCTCAACACCCTTAAGGAATTCAAGCTAGACCAGAAAGTGACCATCACTTTCAGAGATCTTAGCTCTCAGGGCCTTTTGCACATGAGAGCATCTCAGTTAAAAAAACAGGGGATTTCACTTTAGGGCCAATCCCCAATAAAAGTTACGCGCCAGGTGCTTCGTACCCTTTCTATGTGGTTCAGACCCCGGTTTTTACTCTGGGTTCTACTTTAACTTCATCTTGTTGTCGCAGATGCTAACGACAGATGCTTTCCTCACGGGCTGGGGTGTGGTTTTAAATGACCTTCCAGCCCAAGGGAGCTGGAGAGGTCATCTTCTCACGCGGCACATTAGTTGCCTCGAAATGATGGCTCTATTTCTGGCCCCAAAGCACTTCCTTCAGCAGTTGAGAGACTGCCATGTCCTAGTGCGGGTGAACACTATGGCAGTCTCATATATTAATCGCCAGGGCGGACTGTGCTCGCTCAGCTAAATAGCTTGTGCACCAGGTTCCTGTCCCTCAGGGCAATTCACATTCCAGGGCATATGAATGTGGGAGCAGTTGTACTGTCCAGTCAATCTCTGACACAAGAGGAATGGAAACCTAGATGCGTATCCAAGATGGCGCCGGTGAGGTCGGGTGCCGTCACGACTGCTCCGACCACCTTTTCTTTGTTTTTGTTTTTTAAGTTAGTTTTCAGTGTTTTAAAATCGGCAAAATTACCAACATGGAGTACATTAGGTATGATAGAGACACTCTTGTTTCTTTTGGTGTACAATGTACACTGTCAAGAACTAACCTGAGGTGACCAGAAGACGTAGCTTTAGCGGTTAGCCCTGTGTAACGTGACTGGTAAACCCAAACGCAGAGTGACACGAATAGGCAGGATAATCACGCTGTTTAGTCTAAGGACTCTCACGATTGGGGAGTAAGGGAAAGACACAATCTAACCCGCGTCCTATAAATACACACTCAGTAAGAAAGCAAGCCAATAAAGTGAGTACTCACAGTTTGATGACCGTAACCGAGGCGACATCGGGCAACTCAATGACTGAGCGTCGTCATCTCCAGGTCAAGACCTTGTGATATCCATGGACAACAACCAAATCACTCCCTCAACCACTGCCCGCAATCTTGGGGTAACCGTGGACAATCATCTGTCATTTTCCCCACACATCGCTAACCTTACTCGCTCTTGTCGATTTCTTCTTTACAATATCAGAAGAATTCGCCCATTTCTTTCTTCACAGGCTACTCAGGTGCTTGTTCAGTCCCTTGTTATTTCAAGACTGGACTACTGCAACTCACTCCTGGCAGGCCTGCCTTTGTCCACGATTCGTCCTCTGCAACTGATCCAGAATGCAGCAGCACGACTCGTTTTTAACCTTCCCAAGTTCTCCCACACCACCCCACTCCTCCGCTCCCTGCACTGGCTTCCTGTAGCTGCCCGCATCAAATTCAAAACACTGATGCTTGCCTACAAAGCTAAAAATGGCCCAGCACCCACTTACCTCTCTGCGCTAATTACACCACGCACTGCACCACGTTCCCTCCGATCCTCCAGCACTGTTGCCTCATCCCACCATCTCTCAGGGATCGAGGGCGGCATTCATCCAGGCTCTTTTCTGTTCTGGCACCTAGGTGGTGGAATGAACTTCCTCTAGATGTCCGTACATCAGAGACTTTGACTATCTTTAAACGACGACTCAAGACGCATCTGTTTCTCCAGTACTTGGACTAACCCCCCCCCCGAAAAAAAAAAACAAAAAAAAAAAACTCTTCAGATGTGTTGGACTAATGGTACTTAGTTATTAACCTAGTTAACCCAGTGTAAGTATGTATCCAATGTTGTAAACATTAAAGCACTTTTTGTAAGTCGCTCTGGATAAGAGCGTCTGCCAAATGCCTAAATGTAAATGTAAATGTACTGTGGTTTGTTTACTTCTTTTATACTTCCTGGTTCGCGACCGCATTACTTCCGGGTCCTAGTGCCGATCGCGTCTTGAGTGTGCATGACAGTACCCCCCTGTACAGGACCGGCTTCTGACGGTCCTGGGGTGGAGGATACCCGACGACGGTAGTCTCGAATGAGTTCGGGGTCGAGGATGAACCGGGCCGGAATCCAAGACCGTTCCTCGAGGGTGTGAATCGAGGATCCGACGCACGGTGTAGACGGGACCACCGTCGATGATGCGGGGAGGAGGAGCGGGGGGGGGGTGGGTGGAACCATTGGAGAGGTGATGAAGGGTTTAAGTTGGGATGTGTGGAATACAGGATGAATCCGGAGCGCCGCAGGCAGCTGGAGCCGGTAGGTGACAGGGTTTATCCTTAGGGTGATGCGGTATGGTCCTATAAACCGGGGTGAAAGTTTCTTGGATTCCGTGTGAAGATGTAGGTTCTTTGTGGATAACCATACCTTTTCACCTACTCTGTACAAGCGCCCCAGAGGGTGTCGACGGCGGTGTTGAGTAATGTATTGATGATTGGCCTTCTGGATAGCGAGGTTGGCTTGGTTCCAGAGCCGTCGACACCTACGGTCCAACTGTTGGGCCGATGGTACGTCAACCTCCGGTTCTTGATGGGCAAACATCGGAGATTGGAAACCATAGCATACCTCAAATGGGCTTAGGTTAGTGGCAGATGAGACGTGAAGGTTGTGAAAAAGTTCTGCCCATATGAGGTAGCGGGCCCAGAAGTGCTGGCGATTAGCCACAAAACACCTTAGGTAGCGCTCCAGTTGTTGGTTGGTCTGTTCCGTCTGACCATTAGTCTGGGGGTGGTATCCAGATGACAGACTACTGGTGAAATTGATCAGACGGCAGAAGGCCTTCCAGAACCGGGCGGTGAACTGGGGCCCCCTGTCCGAGACAATGTCTTCGGGGAACCCATGCAGGTGGACTACGTGTTCCAGTGTTAGTTTAGCGGTGGTTTTGGTTGATGGGAGTCCGGTGAGGGCCACCAGGTGCACTGCCTTGGAGAACCGGTCAACAATGGTGAGTATGGTGTCTTTCTCTTCGGAAACCGGCAGGCCCGTGATGAAATCCAGGGCGATGTCCGTCCAGGGTTTGAAGTGGTTGGAGCTCTCCCGGGGATGGTTGATTGATGTCCTTGGCCCTGGCGCACACCAGGCACGCCTGGACGAACTCAGTGATGTCCCTTCTCATGGAAGGCCACCAGAAAGCCCGTCGGATAAATGAGAGGGTCCTTGGTGTCCAGCGACCGATGAGGAGTGGCCCCATTGGAGGATCTCATATTCTGGGGGGTGTAAGGTCGTCCAGGCGGCACACCTGCCGGCCCCGTCTCTGCAGTCTGTGCCTGGCGGATCCTTGTCTCCAAGTTCCATTGAAGGGGTGCAATGATCCGGGAAGAGGGGATGACAGGCACGGGATCCGCCTGGGGAAGGTCTTCGTTGTACTGTCTTGATAGTGCGTCGGCCTTGGTGTTTTTGGACCCCGGGCGGTACGACAGATGGAAGTCGTACTGTTCAAAAAAGAGAGCCCACCGTGCCTGTCGTGGATTGAGCTGCCTTAGGTTCCTGATGGTTATGAGGTTCTGGTTGTCGGTCCAGACGATGAACGGCTCACTGGCGCCCTGGAGCCAGTGACGCCATTCCTCCAAGGCCCACTTTATGCCCAGCAGTTCGCGGTCCCCTACCCCGTATCGCTGCTTAGTGGGGTTGAATTTCTTGGAGAAGAAACCACACGGGTGTAGTTTCTGGTCTGGACCTCGTTGGGAGAGAACGGCACCGGCGCCCACATCCAATGCGTCCGCCTCCACAACGAAAGATTGGTTGGCGTCTGGGTGGAGAAGGATGGGAGCGGTGGTAAAACGATGACACAGTTCTTGAAAAGAGGAGATGGCGGTGGGTGTGAGACGAAACGGGTGAAGCAAGGGCCTGGTCAAAGCAGTTAATGGTGCTGCAACTGTACTGTAGCCCCGGATAAAGCGACAATAGAAATTTGCAAACCCCAGAAACCGTTGAAGCTGTTTGAGGGTCCTGGGTAGGGGCCAGTGACACACAGCTTCGAGCTTCTGCGGATCCATGGCTACACCCTGGGCAGTGGCGGCCGGCCCATAGGGGGCGCTGGGGCACCGCCCTCCCTGATAAGAGGGGCTAAAAATGTAAAATATATTTTTACATTTTTAATTTTAATTAAGTTTTTAAATTCGGTTTACCCACCAGTATGTGCCTACATGCGATATGAATAACATATACAACATTTCCCACCTAGTGACATTCATTCACCAGTGAATTTCCACAGACAGACTTGTATCGTTTCTGTCATGGGGCGCTGAGAAAAAGCGCCCCTGAGTGCAGCCAAATAGCCAGTCATGTAGCTGTTGCTAGGGTAAATTAATAAATATGCGGCCAATCAGTTTCTCAGAATTTTATGGTCTTGGGGCGCTAAAAATTCTGCCCCAAGCAGCAGAAAATACCGCGAGATTTAAGTTTTTTTTCCTTTTGAGGCGCGGCCAATCAGAGAGAGGCGCGGTCAATCAGAGTAATGATGGCGAACTTAACGAGCGAAGAGCAGTTTCCACCAAATACGGTGAGATCCTTATTAATATACCCGTTTTAGACTGTTGTGTTAAATTGCATTTTTAAAACTGTTTTTCTTTGTGTAAACCACTTTGAGATGCAACTTTGCTTGAAAGGTGATCCAGCTGATCATACCCTTTGATGTTGATTATTGTATTTGATACTCTCTGAAGCATGCATGGCGTATTATACAATGAAAATTTGTTTATTTACTTTATTTGTGAAACTGGTGATTTTGAGGAGGAGATTAAATCATTACTGTTAATTGTAATCATCGTCTGACTGTTGATTTTAATTCTTATATTGGACTAAGCAAAGAAATATTTTGTCACATCAGCCCCACCAGGAAACATTTTCATCAGCCGCCACTGACCCTGGGGCGAGATGACAAAACCCAGGAACGTGGTGGAGTGCTTGTGGAAGGCACATTTTTCCAGCTTACAGTACAGTTGGTGAGCGAGCAATCTCTTAAGAACAGCCCGAACGTGTTGGATGTGTTCCTTGAGGTTATGGGAATAGATGAGGATGTCGTCTAGGTAGACGAACACCCATCGGCCCAGCATGTCTCTGAGGACGTCATTGATAAATTGTTGGAAGGCTGAGGGTGCGTTGCAGAGTCCGAAGGGTATGACCAGGCTCTCGTAGTGTCCGGTGGGCGTGATGAACGCCGTCTTCCACTCATCGCCCTCTCTGATATGCACCAAGTTGTAGGCGCTCCGGAGGTCCAACTTCGTGAAGATGGTGGCACCAGAGAGGGCGTCCAGGGCTGAGTTGGTGAGTGGCAGCGGGTGTCGGTTTTTTATAGTGATCTTGTTCAGTCCCCGATAGTCAACACATGGGCGAAGTTCGCCCCCTTTCTTCTTAACAAAGAAAAACCCTGTGGCAGCTGGTGAGGAGGAGGGCCGGATGGTACCGTCGCGCAAGGCGTTGGCGACGTACTCCTCCATAGCTTGTGTCATGGTGGTCTACAGAGAGAAGAGATGGCCGCGGGGAGGGATGGAGCCCGGCTGAAGTTCTATCGCCAGGTCGTATGGGCGATGAGGTGGTAGGTGAGTGGCTCTTCTTTTGCAGAATACTTCAGCCAGGTCTCGATATTTGAATGGAATGGCGTCGGTGTCGACGTCGACGTCGGGGACTTCGGACTCCTTGGAACACGTCCCAGCCGGTGCCCGGAGGCAGAGCTCGGCGCAGGTCGGCCCCCACTGAAGGATCCGGTTTTGTGCTCTTGAGATGAGAGGGTCGTGCTGTAGTAACCATGGATAGCCGAGGATGACGGGAGGTGATGCGATGGGTGTGAGAAAAAACTGTAGCTGTTGATGTTGGTCGATGATGAACGTAAGAAGTTGGGTCTGGTGAGTGATGGGGCTAGATGAAAGGGGCCGACCATCGACGGATGTGATGTGAAGCGGCTGGGATAATGCCTCGATCTTTACACCCATTTCTTTGGCATAGGTGGAGTCAATGAAGTTCCCCGCGGCACCAGAATCGATGAACACGGTACTTCGGACCTGTTGGTGGCCAAATTGGATGGTTACCTGAACCGTGAGGTGGCCGAGTTCTTCTCAGTTCACCGCATGGACAGGACGCGGGACTCGGGGAAACCAAGAGGAGGCGGTGTGTGTTTAATGGTGAACAGCAGCTGGTGCAACAGCGCGAGCGTTGTTCCTCTCACACGCTCCTGCACACCAAACTTGGAACTACTGTTCATCATGTGTTGTCCTTTTTATCTACCTCGGTAGTTTACATTGGTCATAATCAGCACCGTTTATAATCCACCACAAGCGCACACGGACACTGCCTTATGCGAGCTGCATGAGGCACTCACACAGCACCAAACACAACATCAGGACGCCAAGACTGTGCTTATTGTGGCGGGGGACTTTAACAGTGCCAACCTCAAACGCGCAGCGCCAAACTTTCATCAACATATCACTTGCCCCACCAGGGGTGAAAGGATACTGGACCACTGTTACACTACAGTCAAGGATGGCTACAAGGCACCACCTCGTCCTCCATTTGGTAAATCCGACCATGCCGCCATCTTCCTCATGCTAAAATACAAACAAAGGCTGAAACAGGAGGTTCCGAGTCTCAGCCTCACTCACTCTCAGCACTGGAGCCCCTCAGGGATGTGTTCTGAGCACCCTGCTGTACTCTTTGTACACCCACGACTGCGTGGCTACTACCAACTCCACCGCCATCATCAAGTTTGCTGACGACACTGTCGTGGTGGGCCTGATCACCAACAATGATGATTCGGCCTACCTAGAGAAGATTGTAAATCTGGAGAACTAGTGCCAGAGGAACAATCTCCTCCTAAACGTCAGCAAGACAAAGGAGCTAATAGTGGACTTTAGTACAAAACGGGAGAGGAACTACCTGTCATCTGATGAGGTTCAGCAGATCATCTCGTCATCTAACCCCACCACCTGTTCATTAGACCCAATCCCTTCCACAGTGCTCCAGGCCATCTCACAAGACCTCCTTCTCTTCACCACAACCATCATCAACCATTCCATATCATCTGGTCATGTTCCTGCTGCTTTTTCAGAAGGCAAGGGTTATTCCCATCCTCAAGAAACCCTGCCTGGACCCATCAGAAGTTAACAATTATCGCCCGGTATCACTTCTCTCTTTTATTTCCAAAATTCTTAAAAGAACTGTTTATAACCAAATGTCTCTTTATCTCTCACAGAACAACCTTAATGATCCCAACCAATCTGGATTCAAAGTGGCACATTCTACAGAGACTGCCCTTCTGTCAGTCACTGAGAAGCTCCATGCTGCTAGATCTGCTAAACTGTCATCTGTCCTCATCCTCCTGGACCTGTCAGCTGCATTTGACACAGTGAACCACAAGATTCTATTATCTATTCTTACAAGCCTTGGAGTTTGTGGAACAGCGTGGCAATGGTTTGCTTCTTACCTAGAAGATAGGTCATATGAGGTAACATGGAGGGGATCTACATCTGCCCCACGTAGACTCTCTACTGGTGTCCCGCAGGGCTCAGTACTTGGTCCTCTTCTGTTCTCCCTCTATACCCGGTCTCTTGGTAAGGTCATATCATCGCATGGATTTTCATACCATTATGCAGATGACACCCAACTTACTCTCTTCTTTCCTCCCTCTGACACTCAGGTTTCCACCCGGATCTCAGCATGTCTGGCAGACATCTCATCCTGGATGGCTGCTCATCAGCCATCCAGGATGAGATGCTCAATCTCAGTAAAACAGAACTGTTGTTTATCCCTTGTGACTCATCCCCATGTCAAGACCTTGTGATATCCCTGGACAACAACCAAATCACTCCTTCAACCACTGCCTGCAATCTTGGGGTAACCGTGGACAATCATCTGTCATTTTTCCCACACATCGCTAACCTTACTCGCTCTTGTAGATTTCTTCTTTACAATATCAGAAAAATTCGCCCATTTCTTTCTTTACAGGCTACTCAGGTGCTTGTTTAGTCCCTTGTTATTTCAAGACTGGACTACTGCAACTTACTCCTGGCAGGCCTGCCTCTGTCCTCTGCAACTGATCCAGAATGCAGCAGCACGTCTCGTTTTTAACCTTCCCAAGTTGTCCCACACCACACCACTCCTCCGCTCCCTGCACTGGCTTCCTGTAGCTGCTCGCATTAAATTCAAAATGCTGATGCTTGCCTACAAAGCTGAAAATGGCCCAGCACCCACTTACCTCTCTGCTCTAATCACACCACGCACTGCACCACGTTCCCTCCAATCCTCCAGCACTGCTCGCCTCATTCCACCATCTCTCAGGGATCGAGGGTGGCATTCATCCAGGCTCTTTTCTGTTCTGGCACCTAGGTGGTGGAATGAACTTCCTCTAGATGTCCGTACAGCCGAGACTTTGACTATCTTTAAACGACGACTCAAGACGCATCTGTTTCTCCAGTACTTGAATTAACCCCCACCCCCCCCCTCGCAAAAAAAAAACCCTCTTCCCAGTTGTGTTGGACTAATGGCACTTAGTTATTAACCTAGTTAACCCAGTGTAAGTATGTATCCAATGATGTAAACTTTAAAGCACTTTTTGTAAGTCGCTCTGGATAAGAGCGTCTGCCAAATGCCTAAATGTAAATGTAAATGTAAACTACCAATTCAATTCAATTTAATTCAATTCAATTTAATTCAATTCAATTTTATTTGTATAGCGCTTTTAGCAATTTTCATTGCCGCAAAGCAGCTTTACACAGTCAAAAGCTTTACACTACCAGACCCCCATTATCAACAGGAGCCCAGTGGAGAGAGTGGACAGCTTCCGATACCTCGGTGTTCACATCACACAGGACCTGTCATGGTCCTGTCACATCAACACCATGGTGAAAAAGGCCCGGCAGCGTCTCTACCACCTCAGGGGCCTTAGAGACTTTAGACTGCCCTCTAAGGTGCTCAGAATTTCTACTCCTGTACCATAGAGAGCATCCTGACGGGAAACATCATGACCTGGTTTGAAAACAGCACAATGCAGGACAGACGAGCTCTACAGAGAGTGGTGCGATCAGCTGAGCGCATCATCCGCACCGAACTCCCTGACCTGCACTTGATCTACAGCAAGCGGTGCTGGACCATGTCCAGGAAGATCGTGAAGGACCTCAGCCATCCCAACAATGGACTGTTTTCTCTGTTGCGGTCTGGGAAGCGATTGCCCTCCCTGAAGGCCAACACAGAGAGACTGAGGAGGAGCTTCTTCCCGCAGGCGATAAGGTCTCTCAATCACACCACCACACAGGAGTAATATCTTTTGAACATTGACATTGACTGGACAATCATGGACACATTCATGCAATACATATTTACATATCTGAAACCATTGCACATGTCACTTTCATAAGTCACTTTATACAATACATGTTTATATATTTATCTATATATATATATATATATATATATATATATATATATATATACACAGTGGTGTGAAAAACTATTTGCCCCCTTCCTGATTTCTTATTCTTTTGCATGTTTGTCACACTTAAATGTTTATGCTCATCAAAAACAATTAACTATAAGTCAAAGATAACATAATTGAACACAAAATGCAGTTTTTAAATGAAGGTTTACGTTATTAAGGGAGAAAAAAAATCCAGATCTACATGGCCCTGTGTGAAAAAGTGATTGCCCCCCTTGTTGAAAAATAACTTAACTGTGGTTTATCACACCTGAGTTCAATTTCTGTAGTCACCCCCAGGCCTGATTACTGCCACACCTGTTTTAATCAAGAAATCACTTAAATAGGAGCTACCTGACACAGAGAAGTAGACCAAAAGCACCTCAAAAGCTAGATATGATGCCAAGATCCAAAGAAATTCAGGAACAAATGAGAACAAAAGTAAATGAGATCTATCAGTCTGGTAAAGGTTATAAAGCCATTTCTAAAGCTTTGGGACTCCAGCGAACCACAGTGAGAGTCATTATCCACAAATGGCAAAAACATGAAACAGTGGTGAACCTTCCCAGGAGTGGCCGGCCGACCAAAATTTCCCCCAAGAGCGCAGAGACAACTCATCCGAGAGGCCACAAAAGACCCCAGGACAACATCTAAAGAACTGCAGGCCTCACTTGCCTCAATTAAGGTTAGTGTTCACGACTTCACCATAAGAAAGAGACTGGGCAAAAACGGCCTGCATGGCAGATTTCCAAGGCCAAACCACTTTTAAGCAAAAAGAACATTAAGGCTCGTCTCAATTTTGCTAAAAAACATCTCAATGATTGCCAAGACTTTTGGGAAAATACCTTGTGGACCGACGAGACAAAAGTTGAACTTTTTGAAAGGTGCGTGTCCCGTTACATCTGGCGTAAAAGTAACACAGCATTTCAGAAAAAGAACATCATACCAACAGTAAAATATGGTGGTGGTAGTGTGATGGTCTGGGGTTGTTTTGCTGCTTCAGGACCTGGAAGGCTTGCTGTGATAGATGGAACCATGAATTCTACTGTCTACCAAAAAATCCTGAAGGAGAATGTCCGGCCATCTGTTCGTCAACTCAAGCTGAAGCGATCTTGGGTGCTGCAGCAGGACAATGACCCAAAACAAACCAGCAAATCCACCTCTGAATGGCTGAAGAAAAACAAAATGAAGACTTTGGAGTGGCCTAGTCAAAGTCCTGACCTGAATCCTATTGAGATGTTGTGGCATGACCTTAAAAAGGCGCTTTATGCTAGAAAACCCTCAAATAAAGCTGAATTACAACAATTCTGCAAAGATGAGTGGGCCAAAATTCCTCCAGAGCGCTGTAAAAGACTTGTTGCAAGTTATCGCAAACGCTTGATTGCAGTTATTGCTGCTAAGGGTGGCCCAACCAGTTATTAGGTTCAGGGGGCAATTACTTTTTCACACAGGGCCATGTAGGTTTGGATTTTTCTTTCTCCCTAAATAATAAAAACCATCATTTAAAAACTGCATTTTGTGTTTACTTGTGTTATCTTTGACTAATAGTTAAATGTGTTTGATGATCAGAAACATTTTGTGTGACAAACATGCAAAAGAATAAGAAATCAGGAAGGGGGCAAATAGTTTTTCACACCACTGTATATATATCCCCCCCCCTCCCATATTCCTATATTTCTATATTTTGTAATATTTTTATTATGCCCTTATTTGTACAGTTTGTTTATTTTACTAGTTACATTTATTTTCTTTTGTATTTCATTTCTTTTTATTAATATTTATTCCTTTTATATAGTTTTTATTTCCTTTTTAAGGTCACCGGCGGTCGTACAAGCATTTCACTGCATATCGTACTGTGTATGACTGTGTATGTGACAAATAAAATTTGAATTTGAATTTTTAATTCGATTTGAAACCCCACCCCGAAGTGGTCAGTCAATTTGGGAGAAATTTCATGTGGCAGAGGTGGACCTCTTTGCCTGGCAAGATCAGCAAATGTCCCCTTTACTACTCTCTGACTCTTCCAGCTCCCCTGGGTCTGGACGCCTTGGCCCGTACGTGGCCCAGGTTATGCCTTTATGCGTTTTGCCTGATAGCTCTGCTCCCGGGAGTCTTGGCAAGGGTCCATCAACAGCGTTTGCACCTCTTATTTGATAGCGCCCTGTGGGCCGACCAGAGTGTGGTTCTTGGATCTAGTATCCTTCTTCAACAGCTCACCATGCGTGATTCCAATGAGGTGGGATCTTCTGTCTCAGGCGCAGGGGACGATATTTCACTCCCGGCCCGTTTTTTGAAACCTTCACGTTCAGTCCCTAAACGGGACCAACTAAGTCAAGCTGGTCTCCCAGCCAGCGTAATTAAGACTATTTTAAGTGCTAGGGCTCTCTCCCCTAGAAGAGCTTATGCCCTCAAATGGAATGTATTTAAAAGTTGGTGCATGACGAAGCAGGTAGACCCAGTCCACTGCCGAATTGTTTCAGTGCTGGAGTCTCTGCAGGAAAAGTTGTCCTCGGGCTTGTGCCCTAGTACTCTCAGGATGTACGTAACCGCTATTTCAGCCTGTCACGTCCTGATTGATGGGGTTATTGTGGGAAACACCCCCCTTCTTTTTGTTGAACCACTAGAGCCAGCGCCTCAGGTTTCTGACTCTTAAGATGTTTTTTCTAATGGCCTTTAACTCTCTAAGAGGATTGGAGATCTGTCAGTCAGAGATCAGAGATCTTGCCCCTGGGCTAGTCAGGGCTATTTTGCATTCTCACTGAACTATCTTCCGAAAGTTCCATTAACAACAATAACACCCTATTATTTTTTTAAGCCTTCTGTCCTCTGCCTTTACAGCTTCGGAGCAGGAGAGACTTTACTTACTGTCCAGTACGTGCTCTTCAGATTTACATCCATCGCATCAGCCAGTGGCGTAAGTCAGAGCAGCTTTTACATGTTTTGGGGCCGCAACCGGGCGGCCGCCACTACACTGGGTGAGAGATGCTATTGCCCTCTCCTATGAGGCGCGTGGGCTCACTTCGCCTCTAGGAATCAGGGCTCATTCAACCAAGAGGATCACCTCATCTATTGCACTAGCAAGAGGTATTCCCCTGCAGCAAGTGTGTAACGCAAAGGGGTTTCCTCTCCGCACACATTTGTTAGATTTTATAATCTGGATGTTCATGCCACTCCGGCCTCACGAGTCCTCGAGTCAACTTCCCAGACGTAGTTCTGAGACCTCTCGGCCTTGTGCGCACACGCTACACAACTCAGGGGTCCAGACACTTGCAGTGCGGCGACGTTGATATTCTCGTTCCCATAGCATTTTCAAGTGTAGCCTTTGAAAGGGAACGGGTCTCGGGTTACTTTGCTGTAACCTTGTTCCCTGAAAAGGCGGGAACGAGATGCTGCGTCCCAATGCCGCACTGCCTCGTGACCGGACATCTGTTCAGACAAATCACTCTGAGGAATGTTTCCGGTTCACTCCTATTTATAACCTGCAGGTGCGTCTAATCAGACGACGTCACCCTACCGAGGTTATATAGGCCAAAATTTGGCGTGTTTGATACACACATGCTTCACAAACGGCAACATGAAAAAAGGTTCCCATAGCGTTTTCACACAGCATCTCGTTCCCGCCTTTTCAGGGAACAGGGTTACAGCAAAGTAACCCGAGACGTTTTGCTTGGGTATCAAATACTTATTTCCCTCATTGAAATGCAACTTAATTCATAACATGTGTATCATGTGCTTTTTCTGGATTTTTGGTTGATATTCTGTCTCAATCCTTTACCATAAACCTATGAAAAAATTATAAGACCCTTAATTCCTTTGTAAGTGGTCAAACTTAGAAAATCTGTAGGGGATCAAATACTTATTTCCCCCACTGTATATTTAGGTAAAAGTGCTACCAAAAAAAATTGTTATGCACGTGTGTGTGTGTGTGTGTGTGTGTGTGTGTGTGTGTGTGTGTGTGTGTGTAAACTCACCTTAAACACAATATGGATAGGTTTAGGGCCTTTATCTCCAAGAGAGAAATTCAGATATGTTACAGAAAGCTCAGGAACACTGAGAGAGAGAGAGAGATTAGTTTAGTAATTATAACAGACTGTGTTGTCGTTGGTGGTGGTGGTGTGTGTGTGTGTGTGTGTGTGTGTGTGTGTGTGTGTGTGTGTGTAATTACTCACGAGCTGACGGCCACGTCTACACTGTACAGAACAGGCAGAGTCTTCGTCACTGTGGTGCTACTTGTATTTCTATTGTTATCACTGTGAACACACAACCAACAGCTCAATACACTCTTACTGTGTGTGTGTGTGTGTGTGTGTGTGTGTGTGTGTGTGTTTACCTGCTGGCCACAAGGGTCATTTTCATGATGTCAGTCCAGTTGTAGTCACGAGAGATGCGAAACACACCCTCAAACACAGCCTACAACACACACATGATAATGCTTTAAAGTAAACTGTGGGTTTTTCTTATGTTCTCTCTCTCTCTCACACACACACACACACACACACACACACACACACACACACACACACACACAGTAGTGTGTACTGTGGCTTACTCACACCAGCATGGGGCAGAGCACAGATAAGAAACAGACAAAAGCTGTGATTGATTTTAATCTTTAATCAAAGTGAGAGTAGAGGTGTGAGGATGTGGTAGAGAGAGTGAAGGTCAGGTTGGTGCTCAGGGCCATGATGTTCTGGAGAACACAGCAGGAAGTCAGTGGTAGTATGTGTGTCAGTCAGTCAACCAGTGTCAGCATGTTCCATGACAATTCATACTCACTCTTTCACATGTTTGGATCCCTGTCTATTGTGACTCTCTCAGAGTACCTGTTCCTTGAGAGGAGGGGTAGTTTTCCTTGCCAACACATCATGGAAAATTACCCTCTACTCAAGGAGCAAGTACTGTATCCTTTATATAGTAAATTAAATAGTAAATTTATAGTAAGTTAAATAGTAAATTTAAAGGATTTGCCATTTAGCTAGTGGACGTTTTTAATGAAATCGTCAACATCTCCCAGACCATTGCTGTTGTTCGGTCATGCACCACAATCCTCTCCATACCCTTTAAGTTCACTTATACCATGACCAGTGTGGGTTTTAACAGCAAAAACAACAAATCAGCATACTGAAATTAGGAACTAACTGAAGTCTGGATCAGAGCCACAACCTGTTTCTGAACATGGACAAAACTAAAGAGATATCGGTTGGTTTTGAGGAGAGCACAGAATGACCACTATCCACTGAACATCCACATCCTGTTTAGAGATCATCAAGAGCACCAAATTCCTCCATTTTCACCTGGTGGAGAACTTTAATTGGTCCATTAAGCTCTCCATAGTGAAGGAAGTCTCATCTCTACTTTTTGCAAAGGCCAAGGACAGTCCCTCTCATTTCTTCTCATCCTCACTAAATTCTACAGAGACTATAGACAGAGTACAGGTAGTCCCCGACTTACGAACATTCGAGTTACAAATTTCTGCAAAAA